>NC_133619.1:498732288-499032288 GCF_048593235.1 Sminthopsis crassicaudata | reverse complement strand
CTGCTTTTGACAGCTATCAGTCATATCTGCCGTGAGGGACCCACATTTGACATCACTCTACTGGTATTTATCAAATTCAAATCGACAAGGAACTCTACAAGAGCACAGATGCGAATTGCAATCACTCAGTTGTGTTATAGTCCCATACAATTTGTTTTCCATTATTGTTCCATTGAAGCTTTATTCCATTAAAAGATATCAGAGTGGACTATTTTTAACCCAGAGAATTGACATCGCATACTAAGAAGTAATGAGCCTGGCTCTGGCTTCAGCTCTTTTCCATGCTACCAAGAGAAATATCAGTGCTCATTTTGGTCTAGAGTCAGTTGTTCCATTCTTTTACTTATATGTGAGCTAACCTGTCTACTAGAGTACATAATGGGAAAACGAAAAACCCTAGGGGTATTGGGCTGCCAAGAAATTGAAAATGGAACAAATACTTTCGCCTTGTCAAGAGGATATTTTTAAAAACAAATTATGTGAAGTAATAAACTCTCTCTCTCTCTCTCTGTCTCTTCCTCCTTCCCCCCCTTTCTTCTTCTCTCTCTCCCTCCTCTTCCTACTTTTTAAAAGCACTTTTGTTGGTGCACACAGCATTTGGAGAAACAGCATCACCAGGTTAACTTGCCTTTGGAATTGAATATGTTAAAGCCAATCACATAAAGCTTTTAGCACAATGTCTGGCACATTGTAGGCACTTAGTAAATACTAATGGACTTGATAAGACTACTGGCACAGAAAATAGCAGTGCATCTTCAATGAACTGTGAGATATGCTACTGAAAATGATTATTTGCCAAAAGCTTCATTTTGATGTAATATTCCTCAGTGTTGGTTTCTGAGAAAATGCCTGGTTTTCCACCTTCCTTCTTTTCTATTGACATGAACCTAATTTTTTTTTGGTAGGGAAAACTCCTTTATAATGGCTATAGTCTTTACAATTTGGTACTCTTACCTAGTTTTCTGGTTATTTTTCTTAGTGGCATCCTATTCTCCACTAATAAAGAAGTAAAGAAGAAATTTCTAAAGTACATTTTTTAAAATATTCAAAAGATAGAAATAATGCTATATAACAGATGGTGTATACAAATAGTGGCATGAACTTAAAAGAATAGTGTCAGCAAGATGAAGCTGAGGGTGAGCTGAAACTAACAAAATTTTCTAATCAAAAAAGATGGTTTTGGAAAAAGTTATGCTGCAGATAAAATTAATAATAATAATAAACTTTGAGTAGATTAACAAAAAAGAGGAAGCTTGATGCTTAGGGTGGGTAGGACTAATAATATCAGATAATGGCAATAAAACATATTACTAGATTGATGTCAATGGTGAAAGAAGTTTTCTATGGTGCTTCCTGGGGGAGCTAATCTTTGTTCTAATCATTACAAAAATTTAATCAATAACATGTCTGAAAACATCAATGATATACTCAACAAATCTCAAAGGAGTAGCTCATTCATTGGATATTAATTGGGATATAACATATTTTTAACATACAATGGGGTGAAACTAATAAGATGAAGTTATAGAAAGTTCATGGGGACTAAATTAGAACCCATATAAATCCTTAGGGAAGAAAATTACAAGATCACCATGAAGTCATGAAGGCTTTATTTTAAGAACTCTAGAGAAGTCAACTATTTTATGAGTTATCCTATTTCCTACCTGTATTACTTTAATTTTAATGAAGTGTTTTCTTTCTCCACACCTGAATTTGTCTTGTTGGAACCTCTGTAAATTGTTCTTCAATCTTCTGGGACTAAAGAGGAGGAATAATCTCTGCTCCACATGGCAAGCTTTAAAATGTCTGAAAATAGTTATTATTTACCACATAAACATTCATTTTCCCCTAGCCTCTTTATTCTATTCCATTAACTGACCCAAATAAGACATTTTAGGCACTTCATAATTCTGACCACTTACTTCAAGAATTCTATAGCTTGTCCTTCCTAAAATGAACTGAACACAATTCTTCAGATGTGGACTGATCAGATCAGCACAGCAGGGGCAGTTATCTCTCTGTCCCTCATCATTATTCTTCTGATTAGCATGCAGTTCAAAATTGTATTAGTTTTTGTGACTGCCATATCACATAGAGTTTTATTATTATCTTATTTCCAGTCATATTGCTAGTGCCATACCTACCAAAACTTTAGCATTTTCCATCCCATATCACTATATCTTTTCCACAAGAACACAAGAGACATTTAAAAATATTTAGCTAACAACCAGATAAATTTTATATAAAACATTCTTTTGATCCATCCCTTTGGTCTCCTGTCAAAAAAGATATAAATTTGATTTAGTATGATTTATTCTTGATAAAGTCATGTTTTCTTGTTTTTATTGATGCTTTTCCCAGGTTTAATGAGGATAAATTTAATGTTCTCCTGATTTGGTTGAGTTCAATTGTTTTTCAATTGTATTGACTCTTTGTTATTCTATTTGAGGTTTTCTTGGCAAAAATGCTGGAGTGATTTGCCATTTCCTTCTCTGGTTCATTTTACAGATGAGGAAACTGAGGCAAACAGGATTAAGTGACTGGCCCAGCGTCACAAAGCTAAAATGAATCTTCCTAATTCCCAGTCCAATACCCTATTTACTATGCCACCTAAATGACATGCTCTTCTGATTAAAATAAGAAAATTCAATAGGAAAAATATTGGAGGAGGACAGCGCTAGGAAAGAATTCATGTAAGACTAGTAAGTTTTAGTGAACTTCAAGTTGCATGGTAGTAAACAGTATGTCATGGATGACAAAATTTATGCTATTTTATTAGAAATGTGAGGACCAGAGAAAGGAATGGTATGAACTCCCATCCCCCATATAAAATGTGCTGGAAAAGGTAATTGAAAATCTCTACAGTATCTCTGCCAAGAAATGAAGATTTGGACTTGACTAAAAAATGACTGAAAAGAATGACCTGAAGTGTTCCACACCCAGAATCTTGTATCCTACTCCTAGCACTACTGGAATAGTCAAGAAGTCATCTTTGCCTTCAAATATTTGATAAGTCATCCGTGGAAGAGACTTTTGTTGAAGTCAGACTTATGTCACTTGGCCACAGAGGACCATTCTAAGAGCGATGTTTGAAAGCTACAGTGAACAAGATTCCAGTTTAATATATGTTATAAAACTTGGAGCTGTCCCTAACTGGAATGGCCTGCTTTGGGAAGTAGCTTGTTAGTCTCCGCAGTTCTTCTGGAAATTCTGAATATCAATTTGTTGGAGATATTGATGACGGGATTTATGCTTTAGTTAAGGAATTTAATTTTATGATCTCCCAAATTCATTTTTATTCTGGAATTATATGGTTCTATGATGCCTAAAGGGCAAACTCTCTCAGGTTAATTGTCTAAAATGCCATTATTTCTTTACTGGTTTGATGATTTCTCAAAAAGATCATGGTTTTTCTTTATCTACATTGAGATTGAATTGTCAGTAGGACATCTGGGTGATAATAGTCAGGAGACAAGGAAAATACTTATTAAGGAAAAGGTTAGAAGTGAAGATACAGATTTGAGAGACATGGTAGACAATGAAATTTTAGCTGCATGTACTGTAATAGAGAAGTAAATTCAATTCAGTAGGCATCTATGAAGTATGTAGTAGGTGCTACATACTGATTATAAGATAGCCTCTTGTTTTCAAGGTTTATTTTTTTTAGTTTACTGGAACGTGGAGTAAGACACATACAAAGAACTATAGTGCAAATTAGAAAATGAGTAAATGCTCAGGAAAATTCTAGGAAGAAGGAATTTCTTCTAACTAGGGGAAACAGGGAATATTTCAAGATTAAAGTGACACTTGAACTGAAGGAATATTGAAAGAAAGGAAGGATTTCTATCAAAAACATCCATTTTAATTTTGTGTAAGAAAGCATGCAAATTTATAGAAATGTATAGAAAATATATAGAAAAAAAGGGGGCTTGATAAAATCAGGAATCAATTTGTGATCTCCTCTGAGCAGATGAAGAACTATCACTGATTAACAGTGATAGTTGTTGATTCCTTAATAGTGAATTGATCACATATTGATCTTAGATGAAAAATATTGAGATATGATCTCTTAGCTTGGATTCCATTTGTGATGTCAGAAAAAAAGGTTTAAATATAGAAATTAAGGTATAGGGATAAAGTTCATCTTGTACAAGCTCTGTATAAACATACATAGGTATATATGATTACATAACAAAAAACTAGAAATGATCCATTAATATGATGTATTAGATAGAATTATTATAGGTACTACCTTATACAATAATGAAATCTCATGAAAGTAAAAAGAAAACAAATCTAAATAAAGCTTGGTATGAAATCCAAATGATTCATGTCATCCCTAGAATATTTCTAGAAGAAACTGGCAGGAGGACAGCAAATAAAAGTAAAATGGAATGCATTTGTCATATTTGTCATTGTTTTTATAATAATCTATCTTCATCAGCAATTATAAGAGAAACATAGCTTTTGAACATCTAAGTTTTCAAACTGCTACATGAAGAGATAGGTATGGTTCTTAGGAAGACAAGATGACACACCAGATGCTACTGAAATATCAGCTTGTGCTAGAGCCACATTGAACCAGCTCATGAGGACTTAATGGTAAATTTTCTTTTTTTTTCTTTTAATTTTCATTATGTATTAATTTTAATGTTCTTTTCTTTTTGAAAAGTTGACTTTCAGATTCTCCCCTTCCCTCCCACCACTCTTCTACTCACTGGGAAGGTAAGCATACAAAATATAATATTAATTATTATATAACATGAAATCATGGAAAATATTTTTATATTAACCATACTGCAAGAAAAAATAAAGAAAGTGAGAAAAGTATACTTCAATTTGCTCTCAGAGTTCATCAGTTCTCTCCCTGGAAGTGGATAGCATTTTTTCAGCATGAGTTTTGGGGAATTGGCTTGATTGATTGGAATTTTCTATATTGTTCAGAGTAGACATCTTTCATGCTGATAATCATTACAACATTGCTTTTGTTGTGTATAGTGACCTCTGATATCTTTTAGCAAAATGTAATTTCCCTGATTATTTCTTTCAATTAGACCTTATTTTGTTTTTACTTTTTCTTAGTTTATGTTCACTATCACTGCCTTCTTCATTTCAGCTAATGCATAAGAGACCGTTCTATAATCTTCATTTAAACAGTGAATGTATCTTTCTGACCCACATATGTATCTTGTAAATATATTTTTGGATTCTGGTTTCCAAGTCATTCTGCTATCTACCTCCTTCTCTATAGGTTATATTATCCCATTCCCATGAACAGTTATTACTGCTAACTGCATTTTCCCCAATGCCATTTATCTCTTTTATCCTTGTCTTTCTTTAAAAAAAAATACTACAAAATAATGATTAGCTGTGTGAAGATGGGTAAATAACTTAATTTTTGTCCACCTCAGTTTCCTAAAATTTAAACATAATATAGCACCTATCTCCCCAGCTAACTGTGATGACCAAATGGGATGATATTTGGAAAGAACTTAGTACTCTTCCTGATATTATGGCCCTTAAAGGGCCCTGAGATCATAAAATTAAACTCCTCAACTAAACTTTTTTTTTCTTTTTTTTTTTTTTCTTTTCCAACCTGAAGTGCATATGAAGTCAGCTGATAACTTTTCTAGATCTAGCTGACTCAGAGTGTGGTTCATGGAATGATATTCATTATAACAAAATTCCTTTGCAAGGAAATTGTGTAGTCTCTGAATTGACTTTTTTTTCCACATAAGATCCCCATATAAAAGGGAGTGAAAAGGAAAGCAGGGAATTCGTGGCCAACTGTGAGAAGATATATATTTTTTCTTAATGGGTCCTCTGATAGCTGAGTATATGCATCCTTAATACCTCCTTATTCATTTATGTTTGTCTCCATTACAAATTACTCTAGCAGCATAGATTAATGGGAAATTTAAATACCTTTTAACACAGTCTGGATCATTATGATGTATTTGATTTTTTTTTTAATTATGGGGCTTATAGTTTGCATTCTCAACTCAGTTGTTGAGAATGGTATTTTATAATTTATGCCAGTTAAGTGGAAGTGAATGGAAATAAATTATGTGATGAAATAATTAAAACAAAATTTAATGTAAAAAAATACTGTCTTTCCTCAAAAGTCAGTCTTGTTTCTGAGAACTGCCCTCCCCCAATTGATCCTCCTTCTAGAATTTGGCTTTAATAATCCTGAGAGTTTTCATTTTTGGGATCTCTTTCAAGAAATAATCAGTAAATTTTAAAAATTTCTATTTTATTCTCTGGATCTAAGGTACCAGGTCAGTTGTCCTTTGTAATTTCTTAAAAGATGATATCTTAAAAGATGATATTCTTTGATCATTTTCTTTCAGATAGTCCAATAATTCTTAAATTTTGATGTATCTTCCATCTATTTTTCAGTACAGTTATTTTTCCAATATTTTCCAATGTTTTTTCCAATTATTTTCCAATAATTCCAATTTTTCCAATATTTTTTTTCATTTGTTTGACTTTGCTTTATTGTTTCTTATTTATCGTGGTATTGCTAGCTTCTATGTTTAAGTTATTTTTAGTGTACTTTTGTATCTCTTTTTTCATTTTATTAATTTTGCTTTTTAAAGGATCTCCTTCCTTCAGTGAATTTTTATACCTCTCTTTCCATGGACCTCTTCTGCTTTTTAAAGAAGTTCTTTTCTTTTCTTCAGTGATTTTATTGTTGTTGTTATGTATGCTTCTTTTACCTTGGGCCAATTCTGTTTTTTTCTTTTTTTTAATTAATTTTATAATTATAACTTTTTTTTGATAGTACATATGCATGGGTAATTTTTACAACATTATCCCTTGCACACACTTCTATTCCGAATTTTCCCTCCTTCCCTCCACCCTCTCCTCTAGATGGCCAGCAGTCTCATACATGTTAAATGTGTTATAGTATATCCTAGATACAATATATGTGTGCAGAACCAAATTTCTTGTTGCACAGGAAGAATTGGATTCAGAAGGTAAAAATAACCTGGGAAGAAAAACAAAAATGCAAACATTTTACACTCATTTCCCAGTGTTCTTTCTCTGGGTGTAACTGATTCTGTCCATCAATTGGAGCTGAATTAGATCTTCTCTATGTTGAAGATATCCACTTCCATCAGAATACATCCTCATACAGTATCTAGTTCTGCTCATTTCACTCAGCATCACTTGATGTAAGTCTTTCCAATCCTCTCTGTATTCATCCTGCTGGTCATTTCTTACAGAACAATAATATCCCATAACATTCATATACCATAATTTACCCAACCATTCTCCAGTTGATGGGCATCCATTCATTTTCCAGTTTCTAGCCACTACAAAAAGAGCTGCTACAAACATTTTGGCACATACAGGTCCCTTTCTCTTCTTTAGTATTTTCTTGGGATATAAGCCCAGTAGTAACATTGCTGGATCAAAGGGTATGCACAGTTTGATAACTTTGGGGGCATAATTCCATATTGCTCTCCAGCCAATTCTGTTTTTTCAAGTGATTTTTTTGGGAGGTTACTTTTGATGCCTTAAAAAAAATCAAGATATTAATTTTCTTTTCCCAAGTTTTCCTCTACCACTCTTATCTCTTTAATTCTTCCAAGAATTCTTGTTGAGCTTGGGTCCAATTACATTTTTTCATTGAGAGTTTACTTGTAAATATTTCCATATTGTTGTTTTCATCTCGAATTTATGTCTTGGTTTTCTCTGTCACTGTAATAGCTTTTTATGGTCAATTTCTTTTTTCTTTTTCTTTTTTTTTTTTTTTTTTGTTTTGTTTTGTTATTGTTTACTTATTTTCCCAGATAATTTATTTTGAAATTTGATTTAGCTCACCTAAGAGTGGAGAATTACTATTCCAAGTTTCTGGCTTTTTTGTACTGCTATTTTCAGAGCTATTTGGTGTGGGTAAGGGTATTTCTGCAAGTTTTTAGGGTTCCCAAGGCAATATGATCTTAGGAGAGGTATGGTTAGTACTCTCCTGCTCTGTGTTCAAATTCGTATCCAAGAAGATCTTCTGCTTTCCTGCAGCTATGAGTATTAGTGCTCTTCTTGGCCATGGAATTGTGGCCAGGTCCCCTGTCCTTCTGTAGTCACAAAAACTAGTGCTCTTCCTTTTTTTTTTTTTTAACAACAATTTTAATAAGTTATTTTGACTATTATAGATATGCAAATTAACAATAAAAGGAATGTGAAGACACTATATACATCCAGAGAAAGAACTGTTAAATATTAGTATGTATAGAATAATTTTACATATCTGCACATATATTTTTCCATCCATCCATCCATCCATATATGTGTAGTACACACATACACATACATAACTTTTTATGTCTGATGATAGCATAAGGAAGGGACGGAGAAAAAATGGAGAAAAAGAAAGAATTTTACATGATAATAATATTGCATGTTTGTTTTCTCATTTTTAAAAATATATATTTTTATTTTTCCCCAGTTACATTTTTTTTTATTTTTTTAGGTTATATCCATAAGTTTTAATTTTATCTTTTTTTAAATAAAAACTTTTTATTTAGAGTTTTATTTACAAAGCATATGCATGGGTGATTTTTACAACATTTACCCTTGCAAACATTGACCTTACAACATTGACCCTTTGTTCCAAATTTTCCTCTCCTTCTCCTCATCCTCTCCTCTAGCTGTCAGGTAGTTCAATACATATTATATATGTTGAAATACATGTTAAATGCAACATATGTATACGTATTTATACAGTTATCTTACTGCACAAGAAAAATCAAATCGAGAAGGAAGAAAAATAAAAACTGAAAAAGAAAACAAAATGCAAGCAAATAACAACAGAGAAAGTGAGAATGCTATGTTGAGTTCCACACTCTGTTCCCATGGTTCTCTCTCTAGGTGTAGATGGCTCTCTTCATCAACTAGTGCTCTTCTTGACCCTAGAGTTGTAACTGGGGCCCCTGCTTTATTATGCACAATCATTAGTACTCCTCTTTTCTCTGGAATGGTGACCCAGAACTCTTTATGGGCAATAGAGTTGCCAATCATTACCAATTACTTTCAGTCCAATGTCCTTACTGCTGCTACTGTGGCCATCTCCAAAGCCCACTGCTGGTGATACTGCTACCTTCTGGGCTTTGATGTTATAAACTTCTACTAAGTTGTCTTAGCCTGGAAAGATGGCTCCCTTTATCTTCCTATTGGTTCTGACATTACAAAATTTGATTTCAAACATTATTTTAAAGTTATTTAAAGGGAAATGTTGGGAGAATTCAGCTGGGTCTTAGTCTGTACTCTGTCATCTTGATTCTGCTCTTGATTGGTAAGTTTTCAATGTGAGCATTCATACCTGGGAAATCTGCAAACACTACAGATCTAGTCTTGATTTATTGTTTTGTCTATTGCCAAGAATTTTAAGAGAGATTGAGAAAATGCTGATAATAAAGATTAAATTGCAAAGATGTACCATTACTACATTAAAATTCAGTTGTCAAACATTTAACAACATACTTTTACCAAACACACACTAAGGGAAGCATATTATGGATAGCAAAGTCCTTGACAGCATTAGGGATCACTTTACAGTTAATAAGGAAGATATATACAAATGAACAATTATTATAAGCAAATACAATATCTCACTAAGAAGTGATCAACAGTAGTACATCAGTAACTGCCAATGGCATTTTCTCATCTTTATCCACACTTTATAAGAATAATCTATATAATTATTAAATATATCATCAATGAATATATGAAAAGAGAGCAAATGGGCTTTTTCAAATGATTTCCTATTATGGGCCAGAACTCTGAACTTGAAACAAAGGCTTCTTATAAGGCACTAGTAAGTGGAATTGATAGAGACAATAGTTATCTAATTTAGCAGGGTTCAGTATGATTGATTTAATCTTACAAGGAGGTGTTATGGGCCAGAACTTGAAACAAGGTACTGAGTGGAATTGAAGAGACAGTGGTTAAATATAGTTTAGCATTGATTTAATCCTAAAACAAATAATGGTTTTCTAGTGATATAATGATTGGTTTATACACAGTGTGCAGCATATAAGCTAGAAGCCTCAGCCAGGGAGATTCTTATATTCAGAGACAAGCAGGAGCTGGAGCACAAACTCTTGTATTCAGACAGATTCATCCCATCTCACACCACCTTTGTGGCAGGCTCTCCTTTGCTTCTTCACTGAAACCAAAACTCCAGAAGGCCTCCAGAAAAACTAAGCTGAGCTCCAAGTGAAGGAGATAAGATTTTGAAGGAGACAATAAAGGATTTGGACTTTAACACCTGGCTGTACTTGTGGTGATTATGAACTGAAACGAAGGCTGCTCCAGAGATCCCAAGAAAACCTCAACAAAGAACATTACATTTTAGAGAGAACATTACAATTTTCTGTGGCAAACTGTATTTTAGGCTAATAAAGTTGACTAAAGATACAGAAAATGTTATTTGTTGATTTAGAGAGAGATACAAAGAGATGGAAGAGAAAAAGAGAAAGAAACAGCAAGGAAAGAAGAGAAAAAAGAAAGAAAAGCAGCAAGAACATTTGACTGGATAGAGCAGAATGAATCCATAAAGGCTCTTCTTAAACAAGGAGTCTCTCTTTCACATATTAAGATCATACAAGATTCCTTGAAAATACAATGAACAGACCTTTATAATAGGTTTTTGTTCAATAAGCCTCTATCAACATAAAGTGAAACATTTAAAAAGACATGGATATTCTTGTCAAAGGCATTCATCATTGCCAAGGTTAAAATGTAAGAGGAATTCCTTACAGAATGTGAAATCTACTAGATATTAATATTTGCAGATGAAATTGTAATAATTACATCATAATATTATAGTTTCATCAATGATAAGCCCTGATTATTCAAAAGAGATTCATCTAAGAATGTATATAGTGTTTTAAAAATGTGAAAAAATGTTTACTGTCCAAATTATGACAAACAGCTAAATCACTCGTCCATTAAATTGGGCCTGTTTGGGATAGAAATTATATCTGGATAAGTTGACCCCAGGATTGAAAAAAGAGAAAGAGAAGAAGATGCAGAACTTTTAATATATCTAAGTTTCTCTCTAGTGCAAGCACCCATCTTTTCAATATAAAATTTCTTCTTTGGTAGAAAATTCTGGAATTCCATAACACAGGAAGAATTAAAGTTGTGGTAGATTTTAATGGCCCAAGTAGTCTGAGGAGTAGTTAAAATATTGACCTAGGCTCAAAAAGTGTTACAAAAGAGTGAGAAAATGTATGAAAAAAAAAAAAAAAAAAAAAAAAAAAAAAAAAAAGGTCAGTCAGTGACATGAGGAAAAGACAGTAGATGGACAATCCATTGGTACCTCCAAAAAGTAAAATGACCTAGAAGGCGTTTCCAGCTGATTAGCTAGATCCTCTTTGGGGAATTTCAGGAAGAACACAGACAAAATCACATAGGATGAAAAGATTTGGGCTCTAGAATTTCCTTTTTAGATGACCTTTGTCAAGTCACTTAACAGATCTAATCCTTCATTTCCTTAAATTTCATTCACATTATTACCTCAGGCAACTGAGCTCCATCTCTAATTCTTTCATATACTGTTTACTTTCCTCTATCAGCTCTTCGCCAATGGCTTGCCCATTATAAATTAGCACATGTAAGCAGAGTAATTTCCATAGAATGCACAGGTCACTTTATGTTGACTGCAAAGTGATATTCAAAAATATATATAGTGGGAACATTAATTTCACACTGGTTAGACCAGAAAATGCTACTCCTCACCAGCTGACACTCTGCCATAGATAGTGGGCTTGCAACAAACAACAGCTCTAGCATACATTTATTCAACTCTGTGCATTATAATGTGCTTCTGGAACTATTTTATTTACCATGAGTATTTTGCAGAGTGGGAAGAAGTTATAATCTTTGCAGTCTGGCAATTTGCATTTTAAGCAAAAACTAGACAGATGAAGCTCTTAATAAACAAGCACCATGAAAGACCACACATGCAATAGCCTAAATCTGAGCAACATCACCTGTACATTCTTATAGGGAGATGGATAGTTTTTGTTTGTTTGTATATTTGTTTTTATCAATTCAACAATGGAAGGTCTGTTTTAAATAGGATCTGCTAGTGAATGAAGGGGGGTGAGGAAGGGAAGGAAAGTGGGAACATATTTAAAATGGATAGAGTCCAAATTCTATATCTGATGCTTATAATTTGTGTGATTTAGGGCAAGTCATTTAAATTCTTTGGGCCTCAATTTCCTCATCTTCAAAATGATGAAGTTGGAGTAGGTGGTCTCAGAGATCCCATCTATCTAGCTCTGGATTTATGAGTCTGGGGGAAGGATAGCAGGAGGTTTTCTCAGAACAGGGAATGAAAGGGGAAAGTGAGGTTTCTTGCTGTGGAATCAGACTGGCAGGGTTTGAATCTTGGACAGACTATTTCCTGAATGATCTTAGGCAAGTCATTTAAATTCCCTTGGGCTTCATTTTTCTAACTGAAGAACGTTGCATAAGGTGATCATCTCTAAGTTCTCTTCTAGCTCAAAATTCTATGAACCTATGCATTTAAAGAGAAGGAATTTTTTTGGTAGTAATAGCCAGTTTGTAAGAAATTTGAAATAATGTAGAGCCATTAACACTAATGATGATGATATGATTCTCTCTCTTGGGAGAAAGTGTCAAAACTTATCATATTCTCTTCATAGAGAGAACTGGACTTAGAAGGACAATGCATATTTTTTGCAAAGCATATTCTCTGTCCTGCTTGAAATCATGTGATACATCTGTCCAAACTGCTTTAGCTGTCCACTCTTCTAGTGACTGATCACGTCCAAGAGGAGAAATTGCTCATCCAAAGCAATCTGTTCTAATTAGTATGCCTATGGCCCTGAATAATGGACCAACCACTGAAGAAATAGATCAGGAAAGTTCCTTTCTCAGCTGCACTATGTATTCCAGATGTTGCTAATGACCCACAAAAACCAACTCAGGACCCTGTATCCTGTATCTGGCAGACAAGCATCATGAAATTATCTTATAATTAACATTCTAAGGACATCATATGGTTTGGTGCAATATTTGGAGTGAATAAATAGCTTTGGGGTAAATAATTGCTGTTGCTATATATGTGACTGGCTGTTTGAGGAGCATGGCCTTAATAGTAGAATTTGTGGAAAAAAAGTCAAAGGACTAAGTTGAAATTTAAATACCCCTCAGAAGAGGGACAAGGGAAAAGAAACAAGGGAAGTTGCTCAGTTCTATGCAGCAATACTGAGCTCATTTTAGCATAATCACTACTATACTCTTCATGGCAACCCATTTAGCATAGAAAAATCTCCCAGAATTCATCATCATAGTTAATTACTGCTTCATTATGATGTTTATTATGATTCATTTCCAATTATATAATGAATAAGCTCAAACTAGTGACAAAGAAGAAGAACCAAGGCTCATTCTCCTCCCACTCCTATACTTAGTTTCTTGCTTTATTGTGAAATGCCTTAAAATCCAAAGAGGAAGCAGCAGCAGCAGTAGCAGCAGAAGTAGTAGTAGTAGCAGAAGTAGTAGTAGTTATAATAGGAGGAGGAGGAGGAGGAGGAGGAGGAGGAGGAGGAGGAGGAGGAGGAGGAGGAGGAGGAGGAGGAGGAGGAGGAGGAGGAGGAGGAGGAGGAGGAGGAGGAGGAGGAGGAGGAGGAGGAGGAGGAGGAGGAGAAGGAGGAGGAGAAGAAGAAGAAGAAGAAGAAGAAGAAGAAGAAGAAGAAGAAGAAGAAGAAGAAGAAGAAGAAGAAGAAGAAGAAGAAGAAGAAGAAGAAGAAGAAGAAGAAGAAGAGGAAGAAGAAGAAGAGGAAGAAGAAGAAGAAGAAGAAGAAGAAGAAGAAGAAGAAGAAGAAGAAGAAGAAGAAGAAGAAGAAGAAGAAGAAGAAGAAGAAGAAGAAGAAGAGGAGGAGACAGAGAAGGAGGAGGACCAAGAGGAAGAGAAGGAGGAGGAGGGCCAAGAGGAAAAGGAGGAGGAGAAAAGGACAGGAATGTGGAGGAGAAGGACAAGGAGATGAAAGATGAGATGATGACTATAACAACAATGAAAGAGGAGGAAGAAGGAAGGAAAAAGGAAGAAGAGGAGAAAGAAAAAAGAGAGAATACAAAGGAAGAGAGAATAAGAAAAAAAGTATTAACACCAAATCCTATATGAGAAAGAGGAAAAATGGTAGAGAGAAATATTGAAATGAATTTTTAAATAAAGTATGTTGAGCTAGCAAATCTGTTATTATATTAAATGAATGATAACTGCTTCCCAAATTTCTTTATATTTTGCAACTGGCTCCCCTAAACTCTGCTATTTATTTCCAGAGAAAACTGGAGACCTGTTTGCATGTAACACATTAGAGATGATTTTATTTAGAGCTTAGAAGTAAGTGAAAGCAAAAGTCACTTTGAGGTCTTATTTTGCTTTTGGAATTAGAGTTTTCCCTTTGAAAGGAAAGAATAATAGGAGCTTTTATTCAAGGAGAAGACTTGACAGTGAGATATGTGGCAATGAAGGATATTCATGAGAAAAGACTGAGAGAAATGAGAAAATAGAAAATTAGGTAGGAAGGGAAAAGGGAGGTATTGATGAATGAATGGATGAATGAAAAGCATTTATTAAGCACTTACTATATCCTAATTAGGGTAAGAAAAGAGAAGACAAGAAGTCTTACACATATATACATATGTATATGGGGTGTTCAAGGAAAAACTAGTACTTCTGCTGTGAGATCTTGTTGAACCCTTTCCTGGGCTACTTACCTACCTTTAGAATCCACTCAATTGACACCTATGACTCCAAAAAAACTATAGCATGAGCAAGGCTATATCCTAGTAAAACTGTCTCTACACATGGGCTAAACCATCAGTGAGTTAGGAGTATGTTAAACATATGAAGACATCCTGTGGTGGAGTGTGTGGGGGGGATGAAAATAGTTCCAGCCACTATGAAGATAGCTGAAAGAAGGGTTGCAACATGTTTAGAGCTTGGTCAGACATCAAAAATGCTAAGTTCATCCATTGCATCCTGGACATTGCCAATTGACTTGACTTGTCTTGCCACTGTGCTTGAATGATTCTGGAAGAGATGGTGAGGCTGATAGTTTGTGCAACTCTGCTTTACTTAAATCCAACTTATGCATTTGTGAAGTTATCACCTGTGATGTCACTGGTCCTCTTCAAAAAATAAAGGACAAATAACACAGTACCTATTTGCCAGTCACCACACTGGGCCAAATATTAAGGATGCAAAAATAAATATGAGTTACTTTCTACCTTCAAGGAACTTACATTCTAATATATTACACTATTAATAGGAAAAAGTAACAGAAACCACAGTATCTTCATAATTACTCATAGGGAAATTTAGGAAGGCTAGGAGGATTGTATTTAGATATTTGAACACAGAATAGGAAATTCTGCTGTGCACCATTTGGGAAGGGCTAAAGTTTGTAATTAAAGATCATATTTTCTATTCAACTCTGATCTTTTCATCAGAAATAATTGAAAATCTATTTCATTGTATGTCCAGCTTTTTCCCTGAAAGATAATGCTTAGCTTTGCTGGGCAGTTGATTCTTAACCACAGTCCAAACTCCTTTGCCCTCTGGAATATCATACTTCAGACCCTGTCAGCCTTTAAAGTGGAAGATGCTAGGTCTTGGATAATCCTTACACAGGGCTCCTTGATACTTGAATTGTTTCTTTCTGACTGCTTGCAGTATTTTCTCCTTGATCTGATAATTCTGGAATTTAGCTACAATATTCCTTGGAGTTTTCATTTTGGAGTCTCTTTCAGGAAGTGATCAATAGATTCTTTCAATGGCTATTTTACCCTCTGGTTCTTGACATCAGAGCAGTATTTCTTGATAGTTTCTTTAAAGCTTTTGTCTAGGCATTTTTTTCCCATTGTGGTTTTCAGATAGTCCAATAATTCTTAGATTGTCTCTCCTAGATCTATTCTTCAGGGCAGTTGTTTTTCTGATGAGGTATTTTACATTTTCTTTAATTTTCTTTCTTTCTTCTTTTCTTTCTTTCATTGATTCTTGATGTCTCATTGAGTCATTCACTTCCATTTGTTCAATTCTAATTTTTAGTGAATTTTTTCTTCAATTAGCTTGTTTACCTCATTTTGAATTTGGCCAATTAAACTTTTAAATTAGTTGTTTTATTCTTTGGATTTTTTCCCCATTATATCATTCCCATTTTCAAGGAGTTGTTTTCTTTTATTATTTTGCCAAATGTATTTTTAATGAGTTGTTTCCTTCAGTATGCTTTTCCCCCCATTTCATCAATTGTATTTTTTAAGGAGCTGTTTTCTTCAATTTCTGTGTTTCCTTCTCCAAAGCCCTCAATTCTTTCCCCCATGTTTCTTCTAATTCTCTTTTAAGATTCGTTTTGAATTCTTTCAAGAGAGTTTTTTGAGTTGGAGATTAACTCATCTCACCCTCTGGGCCTTCATCTGTAGGCCTTTACTTTAAGTGATCTCAGAGTTTGAGGTTTGTTCTTTCTTGTCTCCATAACAGTTATCTATGGTCAGAGTTCTTTTTTTTTTTTTTTTTTTCTTTTTTTGCTCCTTTTTAAAGGTTGAGAGCTGCTCTTAAAGCAAAAGGAAAATTGTCCCAAGCTTCCTCTCTAAGAATTTTATGCTGTTCTGGGACTGTTGCTACGGCTTCCTTCCCATGATGGGTAGGCATGATCAAATCCTGCTTATTTTGCTGGGGTTCAGGGCCTCTATAATTGCCTTCTATAGTTGTATTGGAGTTGTATTGTAGTTGGAACAGCTACACTGCTGATTCACTGGCTTCTGAACCAGGACAGAGTTGCTTCCCTCCCACCACACTCTGCCTGATTGAGACAGATCTTTCCTGAAGTTCTTCCAAAATATCTTCTGTTTGAAATTTGTTATACTCCAAGTATTTGTGGTTTTTGTCACTCCAAAATCCATTCAGAGGTTTGATCTGATGTTGATTCTGAGGAAAGCCAGGAAGAGTTCAGGCAAAGATCTATCTACTCTGCTATCTTGGCTTGGCCTTCAGGGTATTTAGAATATTAGTCAACACTTATTGGATATGGTAGATGGAGAAAATGTATTCTTTTGGGCTTAGTCCAACTTCCTTGTCTGTGTTCATGGTGTAATGAATTCTGTGTACTTTTCTGTCTTCAAACATTGAAAGTACTATCATGAGGAAGAGAGTTTGTATTTGTTCTGTTTGACCCCAGGAGAAGGGAAGGATGACCACTTGTCAAAAATATTGTAAGGAATTGCTGATAAAACTAGATAGCTCTGATTATCCTTCCTACATAAATCCAGAGATTCTGTTTATTCAGCCTAAGAATCCTTATCTGAGATGCAGTATTGTAGCACTGCTCACCAATCTACCCAGGCAAAAACAGATACATACATACAAATAGAAGCAGCTGAAGCAGGATAGGGTAAGAGGAAGTCAGCATTCATTACAATTAGGAGACAAAGGATAGGCTAGTCAGTCTTTTAAAGAGAATTCTAGCTCCATTCCTAAGAAACTGCCATCTATAATTACTTGATTAAGACTCCTTCAATTCAGTTCACCAATATTTATTAATGGAAGTGGGAATCCACAGAGAAAACAAGGAAGAAATTAAATGATTGATTAAAACCATATCTATCCTTATCTTGATGTTAAATTGCCTGGCAATCTACTGTTGATTTATCAGGGATAATACTTCTATTTTTAATGATGGACTCACATACTTGCCCCATACTTATGTCCCATAATAGGTAAGTTGATTATAGCAATCAGGACAAGGAAATCCCTAGGAAGAAGCCTGGTCACAAAACAAAGCCTCATGACTGCTATTCTTGCCTTTCCTGGCAAACTTTAACAACCACTGCTTTTCCACAATAGATATTTATGAATTGCTTTAAAGTTGGCAAAGCACTTGGCCTGTCTAATCTGATTTGAACCTTGAAATGTTCTGTGAAGTGAGTATTACAATTATTATTATTTCATTTTATAGCTAAGGAAACTGAGGCTCAGAGAGAGTAATTGTTTTGCTTAGTACCACATATCTAGTTCCAAGGGAAGGAAGGATTTAAAACCAAATCTTCCTAATCCAAGTCCTAAACTCTTTGTACAATGCTACCTTTCATCAGTGTCCCTCAAAAAATGCTGAGAAATTGGTTCATTGCTCATGGGGTTGGAGGTGGAAGATAGGAGTAAGGCTAGTCAGTGGGGCATTCCCCACTGGTGAAGTGTTAGGAAAATTCTAATCTCTGACCACAGTGCTTCAAAGCTGGACAGAGACATTTAATTCTGAGTCACCTGAAAGAGACTTTTAGTTTACAGGTGCAAACTATTAAATTCTTTTTTTCCTTCACCAGAACCCTAAGTGGTAGTTAATAAAGAAAGTGCTACTGAACATAAATTGCTAGCCATACCTGCATATTTTTCGTGAATTGGGATTATAGTAAATTCAGAGTTGTACTGCAGTGATTAAGTGTGTTTTTAATAACCAATTGGTGTTTGTTTGACACATGGCTGTCTGGATAAATTTAAATGATGAGTATTTAGGAACCTTGATATAAACCAGTACCTTAGCAACATCACCATTTATCAGAGACTAAGTTGCTGTTAATAACCTTCCCTGGGGGTATTGCAGGCAAATGGTTATGAATCTGGTGATATCGGGCCTTCAGTCAGACACGCTGGGGAACTTAATCTTCCATTTCAGGAGAATAATAGGATGCTATGTGGTAGAATAGTGACAGAATCTCCAAAATAGACTGCATCATTCTCTCTAAGTAGAAGGGCAGAGACAGGAGAGGGGAGCTCAGGACATTTGCTTTAAAATCCAGCCCAAATTCACTTCACAGAAAAAGAAAAACACATTATTCATTGACAAGGCAATATACTGAAGTGATAATTCAGAAAGGACTAGAATCATAGACTGTTACAGCTAGAAAGGACCTCAGAGACTGACCAGATTTTTTGTTCTTATAAATGAGGAAACTGATACCAAGAAAAGCCAATGACTTTTCCAAAATCATTCAGCTAATCAAAAGCACAATTGGCTCCAAAATTCAGGTTTCCTGATACCTAATTTTCTTCTCTGCTTCCTTTTTTCTTCCTTCTCCTCCTCCTCTTCTCTTTTCTTCCTTCTTTTCCTCTTCTCTTCTTTGTTTAACAACTTACAAGTTGTAAGGAAATAAGCCTGACACTCAACAGGGATCAAAGATTTAGTGACATAGATCTAAAAGATCATCTAGTCCAGGGTTTTAACTAGATTTTAAAGGATCCATGAACATGGATGGGGGGAAAAACCTTACATTTTTATATTCACTAATCTCTAACTGAAATTAAATATTTCTTTCCACTATAAATTTAAAAAAGAAAGGAACACTCTGATGAAGTGTTTATAAGTTTTATCAGATTGTTATAACCATCCTCTTACCCTAAAGATTAATCAACTTGGAGTTAGTTCAACTACCACATGATTGTCATCACTTTCTTAGAGTCAAAATCTAGGAAGTAGCTTAGGAAGGATTTGACCTCCTCTCTTCTTGATCCCAAGTTTATCACTCTAGCCATTACATGACATCACCTTTCAAAGATCCATCTGATACTTTCGTTCCTCAGAATCATCTATCCAAGCTATTTAGTCTTTCGACATTTTTTCTCTTGATTATAGAATGGATCCTCTAACCAAAGGGAAAAACAATAGATGATGATCTCCTTTGGAATTACTAAATAATAGTACAATTTCTAGATTTATAAGAGGAGAAAAAAGAAATGCTGGTCGGAAATAGTTTAACTGAAGTCCTGCTTAAAGGCAGAGGGATGGCTGGAATGGTCAGTTAAGTTCCTTTCCAACCCAATTATGTTACTTATAGATCTCTGATGATGAGGGTTTTTCTCTCATTTCTAATTACAGTATTTTATACAGTGTTTGGCCAAAGTCCTTATTATTAAAGTTTAAAATGGCACTGAAACTTTTAAGGTACTGTATGGAGAGCTTTAAAGTTTACAAATTATTTTTCATGTATTGTCTCTTTTTATCCTCGTAAAATGACCCCATTATATAGATTCTATAGGTAACATCCCTATTTCAAAGATGAAGAAACTGGGAGTCATAAAGCTTAAATAACTTGTCTATAGTCACATAGCTCATAAATATCAGAGGTAAGATTTGAACCTTCCAAAGAGTGCCAGATCCAGCATCATCCAGTATAAAACATTGTCCTTCAGGATAAAGTGAATGAGTGGTTTATGAAAGTCTTAAAAGGATAGAGAAACCTCAGCAAATAACAAAGAATTCACCTTGCTAGTGTTGGGAAAGCCATCACCCCCATATTCCCAAGGTCTTCCAAACTTCTAATGAGGATGCAGTAGAACTAGCTAAATGAGATGGTGAGTTTAGGCAATTACTTTTATAAAGCTGCTCAAGAAACTGGCTCTAGAGGGAGAATGCCTTTAAGGCATCAATTATCTAGCTTAGGTACTTACTCTGCCTCAGGTCAGTAGATAATAGATTGATAACTTATTTCACCTTAGCTGGATAAATGTCACTTAAGAAAACCTCCAATGGCCCTAGCTGACTATAGAATAAAATCCAAACTCCTTAACCTGAATTCATAAAAACATTAATTCTCATAGAATGTCAGAAGGAAAGTACTTAGAGGTTACTTAGTCCATTTCTTTCTTTTTAAGGATGAAGAAACTGAGGTTCAGAGAGAAGTAGCATAGATTACATAGCTACTCAGTAGTGGACCTAGTAGTGAAACTTAAGTTCTGACTTCATGATGACTGGCATGTCTCCCTTCACACCATAGAGTTTTATATCTGGGGCTCATCCCTAAGTCAAATGTCATAGGGTTTCTAAACAACTACTAGATTAGAAAGGTACCCTAGTGTCTGCCTAAATAGCCATTTTACAAATATACACATATCAGAAAATAAAAATTTATCTTAAGTTCCAAGCATAGTCACAAAATAACCTGGAAGAAGAAGATGCAAAATAATACATTTGTCCTCATTTGCTATTCCATGAGCTATTATATCAAATAAAACATTCAGAAAAGCAAAATTTTTAAGAAGATTGATATAGTGTAGCCATATTTTTCTAGATCTTCTCAGTCTTCCTTGAGTTTGAGGTTCACTTCTGGTATAGCTTAGTTTTCCTAGTTTAGTTATCTATTAGTGATATTTACCACACTTTTTACCACAATACCTTTCTCCCCTAAAATAGCTTTGCTGATTGCCATTCCTTTTGGTAATATTGATGTAATGGTTAGCTGACCATTGTTTCTATCAGCTATTGAGTTAATAGGCAGGAATTTAGAAGTAACCTCATCTAACTTTTTACCTCAGGTTTGAAGAGATTCAGGTTAGGGAATATTAATTGGAGAGCAATCCACATAGAGTTGAGTAGAAAACGTGGGACTAGATATTATTTCTAGGGAAAAGAATGGAACAGGCTGTCTTTTAGAAGGATTTTTGCATTTTAATAGGAGAATGATGTTAACCTTAAAGAATTGTAGTTTTGAAAGACCATAGAATTTAGAAAAAGAAAGTAGCTTTGATATTACCTAGCCTACCCTCTCATTTTAGAGATGCAGAAATTGATAAAAAGAAAGATTAAGCAACTTGGCCAAATCCTTAGAAGGGAATATTTCACAAACTTTCCCCTAAACCAACAAAATAAGAAGAATTTTTACAAAGTTTACCAAATATCTCTGTTTGAATAGCCTTATTAACCATATAGGGCTTTTTTTTTTTTTTTTTTTTTTTTTTTTTTAACTCACAAGAAAATTAAAAACAAAGCCAAAGAATACTGGCTTCCATCTTGAAAAGACATCAGATCCAACACTGACTACATGGAGTTCTCTCTACAGAGATTTGAGAATTAAGATCAACTTGGTGTTACCCCTTTTTCAAATGATCGGAACCAGAAATTGAGAATGAAGCCAGTTATTATGATATGAAATAGATTTCACCAATACAGTCTCTAATCACGTTTATATTATCAATTGTGGATTGTTGTTTTATTGTTGCTGTTATTATTATTATTGTCATCTAATCTTGACATTCAGACTGTATGACAAGTCTATGGAGGAGTTTTTTTGGGTTTTTTTTGTTTATTTGTTTGTTTTTTGAGGCACAATTGACTAATTTTATGCCCTCTGATAGAGCAAGAGGAAGGCTGGACTAGTACCTGAAATTCAGAGGTATACTTTATGGGTCTTCTTAAGAAGGTGTGTGTGTGTGTGTGTGTGTGTGTGTGTGTGTGTGTGTGTGTGTGTGTTAAACTGGATTATGACACTAAATTATCTCACAGGAAAAATATAACACATCAGCAATAGTATGTGTTACAGACTCATACATTTATTTGCATGTTAACAGGTCAGTGTAGTATGTTAACACCTAGCTGGGATGTAGAAGAAAATACAATGCATTTGGAAATAGAAGATATGGGTTTTAATCCTCTCTGTTCCATTTGCTCACTTAGGCAAAATATTTGATTTCCCCGGATCATACTTATCTCATCTGTAAAATAGTGGAGAAAGTGGAGACATAACACTGATCTCACCTATCTTAAGTGTACCTGGGGATCAAATGAGGTAATGCAATAACTTTGTAAACCATAAAGTTCTCTTTAGATGTTAACTATTAAAGTAATTATAATCTATACAGCAGAGCTTCTTTGTGAGCATATGGTTTCTTTGATTTAGATCTCACTGCATATTGGTACCCAGATCAATTCAAAGTTTGTGGTTGTTTCTAAATATGAGATCTTTTAAACCTTATACATGTATGGCAGGAATCTTGTTGAAGGATATTCTAGACAAAGTGTCAGCAGAACAAGTTTTCTGCATAGGTAATGTGGCTCTTTGATTATTCTTGTTTGTGGATTGTGCAAAGAGACCAGATTTGTACTCATGAGGTCTCCTGAATGACATCCACCCATAGTCAATCAAAAGACAATGTCTTAGTATTTTACTTAGTAACAAAGAAAATATGTGAATGGATAATGTTTAATGTCCAGATAATGAAATAAAGAAGAGGCAACAGTGTCAGAAATAGAATCCTTGCCTCAGTCAAAAGACCTTGGTTTAAGTTCTCATCTTGTATATACTGGCTATGTAACCCTGGGCAAGTTGCAGGGATTCATATGGGTAGTTTTCTCACTTTGGGAGTTTCATTCACAAAAGAAATAAAAAGTTTCAGTCTAAATAGATAAAATAAAAAGAGATATAGATGGGTGGGCAGCCCACTGAGCCAGTTAACCAGCAGATATAACTTGGGAAGACACTGCAGGTGGACAATTAATAAAGCTTAAGATGGAATAAAAGGAATTTGGGATCAATATTATTTCACAGTAAGCAGCTTTTCACAGACAGGTTTCATCTTGAAGGAGCTAAGTGCCTGGAGGTAAAGTGAGTTAAAAGAAAAGATGCAGGATTACCTAAGGCAAATAGAGCCAACTTCATCATTTTGTCTGGGACCATCCTTGCTTGCAATACTTTTTTATGTTCACACAAACAATGGAGTTGAAAAAGAGTATAAAATAGAGGCTTCCAATAGCCGTTAGAGATAAATCTCTTTAGACCATTACTCCATCCTACACAATACCTCACCTTAATCTTCCTAAATATTATTTTCATTAAACCAGTTTCCTGCTCCAAATCCTTTAATATTGCTCCTCTGTCTATAACAAAAGTCTAAACTCCTCAGGACGTTATTCAAAGCCCTCATAAGTTTGGCTCCTACTACTTATCTTACTTTATATTTCACTATTACCCAGCACACTTTATTATACTATACATCCAGGCACACCTTTTGTTCCTGAAAATTCTCCAACCATGTCTACTTTTGTTCACAACTTTTCTCCAGTTAGAGTACCTTCCTTTCTTCTCTCATTCTATCAAACTACTATCTATCCTTCAAGACTAAAGACTCATTAAGTTTCCAAAAGATTTTCCCCTGAATGCTATTATCTTTATCTTTCCCTATTCAAATTCATAAAATCTCAGAGATGGCAAGGACCACAAATTCCATCTAAATAAGAATAAGATCCCAATTTTATCTGTGCACTTGATTTGCAAAGCACTAGGTCACATAACTAGCACGTGTATGAGGTAGAATTTAAACTCAAGCATCCCTTATTCCATTGTTCCATCCATTATTCCTTCTAAGTGCATGTTCAACACAGCCAAGAAGTTGGTCTTCTCCAGTTGAATGTTTCCACTTGTGGGGTGGGACTCATTACCTCCTAAGATGATCTATTCCATTTTCAATCAGCTTTAAAGGTCAGGAAGTTGTTTTTCATGCCAACCCTAAATTTACATCTTTACAATTTCCACTATTTGCCCCTAGGGTCCTCTTAGGTCAAACAAAATCAATTGGAATCATCTTTGAAGTAATAGTTCCTTAGATAGCTGAAGACAGATGGTACTTATATGACTTCTCTTCTCAAGACTAAATAACCCTTTGACTGATTCTTCTATGATATGAGACTGAGGGTTTTCACTATCCTGCCCACTGTCTAGCTTCTCGGTATCCATATACACTTGCTATCTTTCCAGAGCAGAATCCACTGAGATTATAACCTCTTTGTCTTGGAAGTTAAACATCCTGAGATCATATTAGTTTTTTGGCTGTGCATATTAATTTTAGTTCACACTATGGTTTCAGACCATTAAAATCCCTAGATTCTTCTCAAATGAAATCTTGGCTAACCATGCCTTGATTCTTATTGCATAAATGAAATTGATTTTTTTTTTAATGTGAGATTTTGCCTATTATGCTATATATTACTAGAATCAGCCCATTATTCTAACCTATGGAGACTTATGGATTCTGCTATCTAATGGGTTATGTATGCCCCATCCTTGACACATATATATACAAAACAAAAAATAACAGCAGCAACAATAAAATACATTAAAAAAAAAAAAAAAACTGAGGGCCAAGTATAAAACCCTAAGGTCCTCCCTTCTGTATCCCTGGATGGCTTACAATTTATTTGGGTTTTTGCTCCTTTACTACCCTGGATTCTTTTTTTTTTTTTTTTTTTTTTTTTAGAATTTTTTTTCCACAGTATATATGCATGAGTAATTTTTAAAAATAATATTATTACTTGTATTCATTTTTCCAAATTATCCCCCCCTTCCTCCATACCCTCCCCTTGATGACAGGCAATCCCATACATTTTACATGTGTTACAATATAACCTAGGTACAATATATGTGTGTAAATCCCATTTTCTTGTTGCACATTAAGTATTAGATTCCAAAGGTATAAGTAACCTGGGTAGATAGACAGTAGTGCTAACAGTTTACATTCACTTCCCAGTGTTCCTTCTCTGGGTGTAGTTATTTCTGTCCATCATTGATCAACTGAAAGTGAGTTGGATCTTCTTTATGTTGAAGATTTCCACTTCCATCAGAATACATCTTCATACAGCATTGAAGTGTATAGCGATCTTCTGGTTCTATTCGTTTCACTCAGCATCAGTTGATGTAAGTCTCTCCAAGCCTCTCTGTATTCCTCCTGCTGGTCATTTCTTACAGAGCAATAATATTCCATAACCTTCATATACCATAATTTACCCAACCATTCTCCAATTGATGGACATCCATTCATCTTCCAGTTTCTAGCTACTACAAAAAGAGCTGCCACAAACATTTTGGCACATACAGGTCCCTTTCTGCTCTTTAGTATTTCCTTGGGATATAAGCCCAATAGCAGCAATGCTGGGTCAAAGGGTATGCACAGTTTGATAATTTTTTGGGCATAGTTCCAAATTGCTCTCCAGAATGGCTGGATTCTTTCACAACTCCACCAGCAATGCATCAGTGTCCCAGTTTTCCCACAGCCCCTCCAACATTCATCATTATTTGTTCCTGTCATCTTAGCCAATCTGACAGGTGTGTAGTGATATCTCAGAGTTGTCTTAATTTGCATTTCTCTGCTCAATAGTGATTTGGAACACTCTTTCATATGAGTGGAAATAGTTTTAATTTCATCATCTGAGAATTGTCTGTTCATATCTTTTAACCATTTATCATTTGGAGAATGATTTGATTTCTTATAAATTAGGACTAATTCTCATTTAACTGGGATGAGGGTAGTTTTCATCCTTGTTTTTGTGGTTGTTCTTTTTATTTTTTTCCCTTTGGAGTAGAATTGAGTGTGTGCATGTCCATGTGTGTATACTTGTGTATGTCTATCTTTCTGGATGTATGTGCTTGTCTTTTCAATCTAACTGTAAGTTTCTTCTTTTACACAGGACCATGTATTGTTATTATTTTCTGCTGCCTGAGGAAATCAGAGAAGACTCACAGGGCAATATATTTTTATAAAATTGAACTAAATATGTCCCTGAAAAATATTCACATTGTTCAATAAGGGAATTCACACTTTAAATTAAACCCATGGGATATGAGTTTATAAAAAGAAGAAATTATTTATGATATGAAGAATCATTGAATGATCTACTGTTTATCATCATTATTAATATTTTTATTATTATTATTTTATCAAGGTCAATCTAAATCTTGATTTCTAGGGGGATGGGAAACTCTGGGAATAAGGCTGATATTCCAAAAAACAAGATACCAAGAAGACATAGCCTATTACTGCCAAGCAGAGTTGTAGCAGGTAGATCTTTAGCAGGAGTCATAGAGAGCAATCAAAGATTTGGTAGTCAAAAGCTAAGATACTTCTTTTTCTCAAGAGAGAGAGAATATATTGTTTTTAAATTAATTAGATTAATTTTGATTACCTGAAATTAGAAAGACCACATAGGAATTTGATTTAAACCCTGTCAAGGAAATGCTATTTTCCTTTTTTCCCCCAAGGTCACATGGGGGGCAAAATAAAATGCTTTTTATCTCTGGCATTTATGTTTCTTTTTGGGGTTTTGCTAATTGTGAAATCATGAAAAGTTGTATTTGCTCTTCAGAGAAAGAACAGATAATGAGAAATAGATATTGCTATTATTCATTGAGTCAAGTGACCTTGGCATTTGGGATTAGATTTTCTTATTAAATGAATGATGAATAACAAATTTAGTTTTTTACTCCTCTTCTGACTCCAGAACTTCTAAAATTTTAGAATCATAGAATTTCAGAATTAAATGAACCTTAGCAGTTATCTAGTCAAATTTATGTCTAAAAACAAATTCCTTCTCAATCTTAACAAAGAATTATTCAAATAGCTCACATCTTTGACTAACTGAACCTAGAAACTACTCACTTTGGCCTTGGACTAAAGGGTAGGGTGTAAGGGTTAAAAAGCCTCTAGAAGCAAGAAATGCAGTTCAAGACATGTGGGAGAACCTGAGGGATGAGAGGTTCAGAGGTGCAGGCCAGTCCTACGTGGAGGTGGGGCACAGCCCCATGAGCTGGTGTCTGATTCCAGGTACCACGCCTCCCTCCTTAGTGCTCTCAAAGCCTAGCAGGCCTCCCTTCTTCTTCTTGGGCCAATCCCATTATGCCAGGTTCCTAGAAGACCCCTCCTTTTCCCCCCCATATCATCAATGGGGTATAAATATATGCTATATCAAAATAAAACTCTCTTTCGCTTCACCCCTACCTAATGGTGGTCTGTCTCTATGGGATCCGGGTTGGTGCCCGAAGATGGGTAAGCGTGGCCTAGCCGTGCGGTTGACGGATGGGCATTAAGAGTAGCTCTAAGAGGAGCTACCAGGTTAGAGTAGTCCATAAGGGTGTAACAGTAGGGGATAGCACCAATTCAAGTTTATCTCCTTTTTAAAAAATAGATCTCATATTAATAAACTTTATCTAAGAGGGTAGTCTCTGGACTCTAGGAAGAGTCAGTCTAAAATAAGTTTATTCTCATTCTATACCTCAATTTCACCGTCTTGAAGAGAAATCTTGAACTGATATACTGTATGACCTAGTAGAAATTATTTAACCTACCCAGGCCTCATTTTTAATCAAGAATAAAATATAAATGTTTTACTCCCCTTCCTTCTTAAAATAATTCAGAACAGTGCATAAAAATTAATATAATGTCTTGGTATAATATAAATTAATTCCCTAGGAAGAAACTTTTTAAGTGAAGCTGTGGAAAATGAATCCATAATAAAAATATTGATTCTAATTAATCAATCATATGGTTTCAGGGAGCCTCAAGAGGTGATTCAGTCTATCCTCAACTCAGATAATCTTTAGGCAAGAAAATGCTACAATTACCTTTAGCCACTGACTCTAAAGTATTGCAAATCCTCTAGATTGAAAGTATCTCTGACATTTAACCCACATCCCTTCTGTAATAGTCTAAGTCCATTTGCTTCCTGTCCTACCCTCAATCCAAACATAAAATAAAAGTCCTCTTTCATGATGCTCTCATTAATGAACTGGACTGTCCTCTTAACATCACTGAAATTATTCCCAGGTTCAACCCCAGTGGATCCTAAACTAGATTCACTTGCCTAATAAATGAAAAGCAATCTTAGCTACACTGGACTCTGGCCTAGCCTCTAAAGACTAATCTGTTATAATTCAAAGAGCACCAGAGAAGGAGGGAAAACTTTTCCCCACAGACTCTTTCTAAACTCAGGAATTCATTAAGCAGCCCCTGAAAGGAGGTGTTCACGACAAGTCTTAAAATACTGTGTTTTTAAACTGCTGCTTGAAAGGCCTGTTTCATATTTCAAAATAGGTTTTTGGATGCCTTTATAATGAGGAGCCTTCTCAGGAAAGGCAGCTTCTGATTGTGTTTCTGCCTTTCAAGGAGTTTTCCTTATTTGCACACCAGTGAAAAGGTTTCACCTCCAGGAAGGTGGAGAAGAAGAAAGACAGCTTGGAAATGCCAAAGAGAAGCTTTGTGATAGGGTGGATGGGGAATGAGAACACAAGCGCCTGTTCCAGGGAATGATTGCTTCATTTCTGAGGAGCTAGAAATTAAATCTAGGTGCCAAATGATTTGCAAAATTGTTTTCATGGGAGGACTGTGGCCCCTGAGGACGGTGTATCCTTTTAAACCTGTTTTACCATTAAGTGGACCAGCTGAGCTCCCTGGGATCCTCATTCTGGGGTGGGGGAGCAGGCAAAGCAATACTAGCACCCTGGGCTCTGGTGATGTCCATGCCTTTGAGACAACAAAATGGCTTATCTAGTCAGCCCTCAGTATCCTACCCTCTCACTAAAGGTTTCTTCCACTATAAATCTGATCAACTCAATAGAATTAGTGTTAAATTGGTCACTTGATATCCTAAAGAACAAACTCTTGATTGATTTGACAGCATATAAGATTTTTATTTCCCTTCCTTTTGTTTGATCATCAATAGCATCATTTTATTCCTTTGATGTATTATTATTATCATTCTTTTTGTCTAATATTTGATGGAGTTTTCAGTCTTGAGATGGTTATCTTATGTTTTTATTGTTGTTAATGTTTAATTCTAAATGGACTGTTGTGTGGGTGGATAAAATGATTGTTTTTATAAGTGAATAAATTACTGAAATGCAATGTCATCTTTGTGGTCTCACTGAAATATCTAGTACGCTCATTATTCATTTTATTCTCATCTTTTTTCAATTGGAACTTAGATAAAAACCGACCTGCGACAAAGCATTAGCTTGCTATTATTTTTTCATATTCAATATTCTGTGAAATATTATTGCACAGGGGAGGGATACTAGTGATACCCATGGGATTGGTGGCTTGATTGTGATGTTGCCTCAGTCTCTCAGCTAGGAGAGCTATGGTTTTAATGAACTGCTATTTATAAAATTTGGGCTAATAGAATTTTATAATCTTTTAGGAAGTAACTAGGGCCTCATAAGATTAAGTTTTGATGTGCAAAGTAAAAACTGGTCATCTAAGGGATGCCTATCTTCCAGTGTTGTTGTGGAAAAAAGGAAACAAGCATGTATCAAGTGCCTACTATGTCAGGCACTAGAATTCTAAAGATTTTGCAATTATTGTTTCATTTGATCCTCACAACAACCCTGGGAGTTACCCAGAGGTTACAAGCTAATAAATGTCTGAGGCTAGAAGTGAAGTTAGGTCTCCCTGAGTCTAAGATCAACTCTACTGTGTCACCTACTTGTCACTGAGAATAAAATGATAATTATAAGTACCTGTGCTAGTCTTAAAGTGTCATATAAATGCTAGATATTTGTTCTATGGGATCCTACTTATTTCAACTCTATTTAACATTGACTGAATACCCAGAACGGAATGCCTGACATTGTTCTCATGAGTTAAGTGGGTTTAAGATGAACTTGGTCTCTGTCTTACCACCTAGTAGGAGATTTTGTAATCTAGAAGAAATAAAGATGTTCCCATTTATGATATAATTCACAGCTATAAACACTTTGTATTTATTGTTCCTTTTAATTTTCACATATTTAAACTTATGGGGTGGGTTATAGAAGTTCCCTTATGCTGTAGTTGAGGGAACTGAAGTTCAGAGTGGTGATAAAGTGTTGGAGTTGGAGTCAATCTAGATTGGGGCAGTGACACTATATCACCTTGGATGAATCATCACTTAGTATTGCCCACATTTCTTCATCTGTGAAATGAAGAAGTTGTGATAGAAGATGTATTAACTTATATCCAGCTTCAAAATGATAACAATGGGGAGAGAGTGCCTTCTCATTCATGAAATATTCTCTTCAATAAAATCAGGTCAGTAGTGCAAGTTTCTTGCATTTATTAACAGTAAACATTCATTAACACCAAGGCACTAAATGTAGCAACAGACATTGACTACAAGCATGAAATTTGCTTTCTTTTCTTCTTTTTTTTTTGAAAAGTAACAAAATTTTTAATTATCTATGAAGAAAACAATATTTCACATTTCTGCTAATGATCTTTTCCCATTTTTCAAATATATTCTCTGAGACACTAGGACATAGTTTCCCACAGAAAGTTATCTTTTTCTTTTCTTTTCTATTTTAATTATAGCTTTTTATTTACAAGATATATGCATGGGTAATTTTTTAGCATTGACAATTGTAAAACCTTTTGTTCCAATTTTTTCCCTCCTTCCTCCCACCTCCTCCCCCAGATGGCAGGTACACCTTTATTTTCTTACTAAGCTGTATTGTTAACCTTGCACACTTGAACTTAGAACTCAAAGGATGCTTTTGGGATGTAATTGCAAAAGAAAATGTTTGTTTTAAAGAAAAACAATGAAAATTTGAAACAAATGCATAGGTAACTGTTTACCACTATACCATGAAGTGGACAAGCCAAATGAACTGCCCAGTAGAATACTAGCTGCTCCACAAACTTGCATGCATCATCCAGACTGTTGAGGATTGATTAAGCTATTCTATCTTCACCACTCCTCTGGATAAATCTATTTCCAAAAAAAGGATCAGTTTCAATGCTTTGAATATTAGTGTGAATATAAATAATTCTTCACTTTTATCTCATTATTAAATAATAATAATACCTTATATTTATCTAGCACCTTAAAGTTTATCAAGTTCTTTCTTCCCAAGAACTCTGTGAGGTGCAAAATTATTATCTTTATTTTACAGATGATGGAAGGGAGACTCAAAAAATCAGTTGACTTTTTGGGGTCAAGCATTTATTAAAAACAATTATATGTTAAGCACTATGTCAAGTTCAGGAAATACAAAGGAAGGCAAAAACAGCCCCTTTCCTATGGGAACTCACATCTTAATAGGAGAAAAACATGAAAACAACTATGTACAAATATAAACAGATTTAATTGGTGATAATCACAATAGGAAAACATTAGAATTAAGGGAATGAATAGGATAGGAAAAGTTTCTTGGGAAGGAGAAAACCTGAAGGAAGCTAGGGAATGTCAAAGGAAAAAGTGTGGAGGGATATATTCTAGGTATAGGAAGACCGCCAATAAAAATACACAGTGGGGAAAGAAGTATCTTGTGTGAGGAGATGAATGTCACTGGAACTTAGACTATGTGGTTGGGGAGTTAAGTGTAAGAAAATGGAAAGTTAGGAAGGTGCCTAATTATGAAGGACTTTAAAAGCCAAAAATGGGATTTTGTATTTGAACCAGGTGTAAATAGGGAGCTATTCAAACTTATTATTAAATAGGGGGGCCAGAGTGATGGACTGGATTTGAGGAATATCAGTTTGATAGTTGGGTGAAGGACATATTGGAAGACTTGAAGAAAGGAATTCATAGTGAGGAGATGAACCTTTCACTAGAGTGAATACAGTGCCAAAGCAGAGAAAGGAAAAATTGTAAAATATGTTTTCAAGGTGAAATTGAGAGAATTTAGCAACCTATTGTTTAGGATAGGGAGTTAAGAAGTTGAGGATGACTCCGAGATTTAGAACCTGTGTGATTGGGAGGATGGTGATTGTCTCTGCACTACTACTACTACTACTACTACTAAATTCAACATTGGACACGTCTAGTTTAAGATATCCATAGGACATTCAATTTTCACAGTTAAATTGGCAGTTGGAGAGGTGAGATTAGAAGTCTGAAGAGAGGTTAGGACTGATTAAGTAGATTTGAGAAATATTTGTATAGAGATAATAATTAAATTCATTGATACTGATGAGATTACTAAGTACAATAGTTTAGGAGGAGAAAAGGACCAAGGACAGAGCCTTGGGGAATTCCCACATTTAGCAGGTGTAATCTGGATGAAAATCTAACAAGGATTAAAACGGGTTGCTGGAGAATGAAGAAAATATAGTATAGTAAAAACTAAGAGAGAAGAAATTGTCTAGGAGAAGACGGTGATAGGCAGTGTCAAGGGCTGCTGATATAAAACAAAACAAAACAAAACAAAACAAAAAAAAAACCTAGAGTTGATAAAAGGACATATTTGTCAATTAAGAGATTACTCAATTAGTACATAGCAATGCCATGATTCAGATTTAGGTCTTGAAATAAAAAGTTCTGTGTCCTCTCTTATACAGTGAGAAAAGTTTTTTTTTTTTTTTTATTAAAGCCATTTTAAGCATCAGCAAATAACTGGAGGAAGCAGATTTTAGGTGTAGTCCTACCTAACATTCCTGAAAGCACCTCTTATTTGGAGGTTTCTAACTTAATTGAGCATATAAGTAGACTTGGTAATCAATATGTTCTTTAACATCTCTCCCCTTTTGTCCAACCAAATAGCACTCACTGATTAATCAATAATTTTATTACATAGACAGATTTATTTTTGGATTCCCAGAATAATATATATTAAACCTAAGAAAAAACCTAGTAATCTTCTATTCTGACCCCTTTACTCTGTAATGAAGAAAAGAAAATTCAAAGATGTCATAGGATCAGAGGCCTAGAACTGGAAGGTACTTTAGCTTAATTCATTTCTCCCCTCTCCCACTCCTCATTTTATAATTCAGGTAACTCAGGCCCAGATAGGTTCTTATACCTTTCCTGAAGTCACACAGGTTACTTGCTCAAAGTCACACTGATAGAACTAGGATTCACTCAGGTGCCATGACTCCAAGCTCATCGGGTTTGGGTTTGTTTATTTGCTTGTTTATTTTGTCTGATGTATCAATACCATAACGTGACTTTCCCAGGATCATACAGATAGATACAGGGCCAGGTAGAGAGCTTTCATCGCCTTTAGTGTTCTATGATGCTTTACTCCTTGTGTTGTACTAGACATTAGGCTGAATCTACATATTCAAATCATCCAGCTAAATAAGTGCCTAGAGCCTCCCTCCTTTACTATTCTTCATATACATCCGGTGAAAACTGCTCTTTGGCCCTCTTATTGAGATAATTTAAGTACAGAGACCTAGTCTGAGTTTAACTCCCAGTGTTAACACGTAGACCATTTTCCTCTTCCTTTCTGTGTGATAAAAATTTAACAAGGACAGAAAAAGCATTAAATGAATATATTTTTGCAGCTGTTTGAAGGTCTGTAATGAGAACAGAAAATACATAATTGAACACAGAGTGGTACAAGGTAAGCCATCAGAGTAATATATTGAAACACACAATCATGCAAAGTAATAAACTGGAACCATTTGTATGAGGTCAGGTATGTTTCTTTGAAGTTGGACGGCAATTTGCATTCCTCAGGATGGAACTGTCTGGCTCTTCTGCATGCTCATTGATCTATAGCTGCTTAATGAGACAGAGGGTGACCAACAGGTGATATTCAGAAAGAGAACCAAGTTTAGTTGAATGCCCATAAGGAAAAAAGAACTGTTCGAGTCTTAAGCTTGCAAAATTAGGTTTTGGAATTCTTAAGTGCATGATCAGAAAAGTTACCAGGCCCAAAACAGCATTTGAGCTTTCTTTTTGCTATGTGACCTTGAATGGACATTTATATTTTCCATAATGCCAGACTGTAAACTAAGATAGAAATGCTAAGCAAAGAGTTGTTTCACACAGTTTCATGGGTAACACACCAAAGCAGGGATAAGAAACACTTGATTCTAGACCCAAGGTTACACAAACTTCCTACATGAGTCAAAAATCTTATCTTCTTCCTTTCTTAGATTACTCATAAAAAGTGAGATAGAGCAAATGATTTCTCCTCCCTAGAACTTAGTTTCCTTATTGATAAAACTAAAAGATTAGTTTGGATAATCTTTCAGAGTTAAGTGACTTGCCCATGGTCATGCAGCTAGTAAATGATCTTTTTGCTTATTTTCAGGCTCTATTCTTTATTCCTTATTTCCCCTCCAATTTTCCATATTCTCTGTTTTACCTGACAGGTAATAGGGTCATGATAGGGGGGAAATCTTCCAGGGGTCCTTGGAAGAAAATCAGGGCTTGAAGACAAGTGCTTCTTATTGTGCTTGAAATTAGGTTTTGTGGAGTCAAAGATGCTGGTAAATCCTTGGAGAGGTGCATTCTAATTAGTAAGTATTATGATGGCAAAGTAATTTGGCTCATATGATAATCCTCTCTCCCATCTCATTGGAAGTACTGATAACACTTTGCACTTCAGTAGAGCCTTTCAGGAAGACCTCAAAATATTTTATGAACACTAATTAATCCTCAGAACATTCTTTTAAGAAGCCTTGGATGTATGAGGTCTGGAATTCTATAGGCAGAGTGTGGGCTCCTGCCAAGAACAATCTGGTTGAATACTTTTATCTGAGTCTTGTGATGGACTTTCCATGGAAACACTCACCCAACTCTGCTTTGGATATTTCTAGCTCTTGGCAAACCTCCCTATGTTCATTAAGGCTCCCTTTTGAAAAGCAGACATATTCCCTCTGTTGTCCACAGAGGACATGAAGTCCCTTCCTCGATATGAATTCAATCAAGCAAGCAGTATTAAATAGCTCTTATGTGAGAAGAGAAATATATGATAGGTCCTTAAATGTGACTTGCAATAATTCTTGGCCTTTGCAGAAAGCACTTTGAGCTATCTGGGATCCTGGCTATATCCCAAGGCCTTCTCTATTTCTCCAGAGATCTTTTCTGAAAATCAGTGCTTTTTCCCACTCATCTCCTATCTCCTGAATGAATTCACTCATGTCTTCTCTTGTCTTCTATGACCTAGACCACTCGAGCTTAAGATGACATCATCATCTGCCATAAAGGTGGCTCTTTATAGAGGATCTTAAAAAGTCTAATTATCTTTCTTCCTCAATTGTGCTTTCACTAACTACATATATTCTACTAGAGTCATTCCTTAATAGTTACCATATCCCTATCCTTTTATTTTCTTTCCATTCCAATGATTCTGAATCTCTAATGTACTAATACTAATGCATAAACTAACACTAATGCACAAGTTAATATACATACTAACATATCTTGTACATATAATGTATATTAATACTAATATACAAACCATCAGTTTCCATAAATTTGGTAATCTATTTATCCAAGCTTGGCTGTTTGATTAGACAATTCCAAATAGAGGTATTTGCCAAAAAAAAAAAAAGTCCCACTGAAGCTTAACTATTACCTTCTTCCCAATAGATTGTGGTTATTAAGATTATAATTCTGTTATAATCACCCTCTTAATGTATTCTGTTACTCTTTTTGCTTAGCATTCCTTCATTGTAAGAATAAGCTAATCATCTTATACTTGATTTATAATGTACATTAAGTATGTCTTATACTTTCTCTTTATGGGAGTTACAGTTAGGAAACAGCTTTTACAGTGATTAACATCATCCCCATGATGCCTGAGTATAAGACTACTTCTGATTAGAGGGTCACACAGGTATTAAAGCATGTAGCAGAGATAGGGCTAGAACCGTAATCCTAGACCATTAAAATGCTTCCATTCTAATTGTTTTAGGAAGATTCTGAAGATTATGTGGCAAGATAACAACGCATGGACACTGAGGTCCTTTCTCAGACTGAACTGCCTGCCAAGCCTTCACACTCTACTGCAGAGAGCACAACTACAGTGGACTTGCCACATGGATGTCTGCCTAAAGATAGAGAACTCACACAAGACAAGCATATCTTATAAGGAGAGAGTAACAGGAGTGAGAAGAAGCAAAGCAAGATACTCTCAGGGTTTTGAACTTTGAAGAATCTTCACGATCAGTTTTGGGATGTGGGAGACATAAGCAGAATATGGCGTGCCCATAGTAAAGAAGGTGATGTGCTCTAGGAGCAAAGCAGAATTGTTGTGCTTAAAGCAAACAAGAGATTGTTCAGTGAACCATAGGTGCCTAACCTGTGGTGAGATTTGAGCTTGTGATGCTCTGACCAGCCACAGTTGGACACTAATTTGACTCTAACATGGTGACATTATTTTGTTCATCTTTGAGCATGAGGGAGGGCAGCCATTAGGGAGGGGGAGGAAGAAAAGGAAAGGAAAGGAGAAAAGAGGAGAGGAGAGGAATTTACTGTCAGGCATTGTGTTTTGCAGATATTATCTCAATTGATGCTCATGACAATCCTAGGAAACAGGGAGTATTATCATCCCCATTTTACACTTGAGGAAAATGAGGTTGAATAATTTAGCCAGGGTCACACACTTAATAAGCATCTAATGGGACATTTGAACTCAGGTCTTTCTGACACCAAGACCATTACTCTATATACTGTACAACTGTGCAGTGAATACAACTACTATATCGACCAGTATTTCCTAGTAGGAGGCACAATGTTTTTTTGTTTTTTTTTTTTTTTTTTTCCCAAATGGGCAGGTATGAGCACTGAGGTTAATTAATAAAAGACATGGTACTTTTTACCACTTCCCACCCTCCACCCCTCCAATTTGTGACTATAGCTTCTTCCTCTCCTGAGGGCTGTCAAGGGGAGGTGGGTGAAATTTGGTTTCCAGGGTCACTTCTGAAAGGATAATAGTTTGGCTTCCAAGGATATTTATTTCCTGCTGCTATGATTTTAGTGACAAATTACACCATGCCTGTTCCCCCTAGCCTTTTGTTGCTGATAACATGCCCTGCTGGATTTATGCTGCCACCAAGCCGTTTTTCCTGTGGGTGCAAAGTATTTTCTTAGGACTTCTCTGGATAAGAAATATTCATCAGGATGACTCTTCTCTTTTGCACTGCATTGTCACTATTTAGGTTATTGAAATCAAATGTTAAGAATCTCCAGGTATCCATCATCAACTCAAATTCCAGAAGAGGGAAGGCAGAAAATCCCAAGATTAGTACATCCTCATTTCCTGCTCAAGAGGGAGGGCCTAATTCTTTCTAATCTAAGTAAATTAAGTGCAAAAAGCTGGGGGATGAATAGAGTCCATGAAATTCTTGGAGTTGAAGTTATCATCTTAGAATCATTTTGTTTCCAGCCTCTCCTCTCCCCCCACTAGCCCAGAAATTGAAGAAGCATAGTAATTACTATTCTACACAGAGTTAAAGAAGCCTAACCAACCATGAAGCAAAAGGATAAGCCCTTTACATATATCACTTAATAACAAATACAGCCTGATTGGTGAACTACCTCTTTTCCTGGGGTCTGGTGAACCAATCTCACTCTCAGGGATTTGTGCTGATCATGGGCTGGTACTTTTTTGACCTAAATGTCATTCTCTCAAACAGACCTACTCCAACTCCTTTCTGCACTAGAAAATAGCTCTATATTTCTCACAGGTTTCCAGATGCCTCCAGTTTTGAGTGATATCTCCCCAGATAACTCTCAAGAGTAAAATCATACTCCTCTTTTTCTCTATTTGTAAACAAATTCCCCATTTATGAGTACCACTAGTATTTAAGTATGTTCTTTATCAAAGCCTGTTTATCTTATTATATATACTTGTAAAGAAAGGGATATATGGGAACATATGGATGGGTAAGAGTCCAAGGTCTACTCAAAACTGCATATCTAGGTTAGGAAGATGGAGCAATAAAAATTTTTGGCTCCTTCTTCATCTCTCTTTTACAATTTGTAACCTTGCAGACTGTTAGCCTGTAGACTGAAGTCCCAGGTTTTCAGTATAAAAAACTCTCCCAAACTTCCTCTCATGGCTAGGCTCTTTTAGCGACTAGTTTGACAACTATGTGTAAATAAATCTCTTTGGGATTATAAGAGAATCTCTAGGAATACTTTCAAACTAACTATGAACCCTGACTCACAAACTTCACTATGTTACCAGGCGTTGGTGAAGAGTTGAAAGATGGCAACCAGCAACCCTTTGTAGAAGGCGAGGGGTTGAGATTCCAAATCTATGTCAACTCCAACTGTCAGTAATCAATCATGTACTCCCAACCTACTGATGTTATTTAATGGATACTCTTAATTTAACTTTTCTCTGAATTTATGACTTATCTTTCTTATCTACATTGTAAGCCTTTTGAATACAAGGTTAATATATTTCAGCAGAGGAGACAGATGTCCAAGCAACACTTAAGTGCAGTTCAACTAGATTAAAATGTTAAAGGATATGTATATATATATATATATATGTAATTTTAATATGTGGTTTTGTAGATCAATTTGTGGCCAGTGAGGACCCTTATTTTGGTATAGTGGCCCCTTGTCCCCTATGAGTTTGACGTTACCAATTTCTATATCTTTGTACTCTTTGTGGTGTTGAGTACACTGTTTTGTAAAAGCAGGAATTATGCTATTGAATAGAAACAGAAAATTGTACTTGGAATTAGGAAAACTCAGGAAGTGCTAATGAAATATGTAGAACTCTTTTAAAGTTTTAAAAGTTCTATGAAGATGTGAATGATTTTGTATGTGTTTGCTGATTTCTTGTCTATTTGGCAATTTTGAATTAGCGAATATAGAAGAATAGTAGTTGAGAATTGTATTTCCACCTCCTTAGTCCCAAACCTGTCTACAAAGTTCAAATAGTAAATAATCTGATTTCTTACAGTCCCTAGAGGTATGTGTTAATAATGCACTTGTTTGCTTAAAGGTAAATGTGGATGGATCAGACCAAGCCCATTTTGGAATTTTCTGTTGCATCTATGGCCTGATACAGTATGATACTAATGAGGTCAAGGTTGCGCTGTTTCTTTTAGTTCTGTGGCTACCAACTGTACCCAAAGCCTTCCCAGCTGCTTCCCATACCCTTGGTCACAAGAGACACTTGGAGAAGAGTGTAAATGGATCCGTGAAGGCCCGTTTGCCACTTCCTGAGAAACAATTCTAAGGAGAGAGCAAAAGACATTATTTTTGCCTCTGAAGAGTGACACATCAGAAATACAGCTTTTCCCACCTTTGGGCTAGTTCCCTTCCCTACAATGAGCACTGTGATCTGTGATTTACATATAGAAACCACCTAATAATATTGATGGAGGGAAGGGGAAATAATAAAAGAAGGGGGGAAAAGACCAGAGAATGGAGAATGAAATATGTTTTACTTATTCCTTATAGGAGGATATCTATATATCTATACATTCCTTCATTTAGGAAGATTTCTGTCTTTCCCCCACTGCCATCAGCCCAGTTCAGCCCTGCCCCTGCCTCCTTCTGCCTCCATGAAAAAATATCCATCAGTCTCACTCCTTAGTTAGCTCTATTTTCTTCTACTGAATCTTTTATTCCAAGTCTTTATCTTAACTCTCCATGGTGCTATGCTTTCCAGTGGTCACTCTGTCTCCTTCCCCATTCCCAGAGTGCCCACATGGTTTTCACCAGTCCCAATGCAGCTGTCAGTGGCCCACTGTCTGCCTCTCAGCAAAACTGCTCTTTAGAAATTGTGTGTGTGGAAATCCCAGGAAACCTCTTATGTCTCCTTTTGTGGGAGTGAAGATGGTACAGTCTGTGCTTTTACAGGCACTCAGAACACAAATTTGTTTTCATCTTTTAGCTTTTGGGCTAAATCCAATAATAGCCAATGGTTCTCTTACACTTTTTATCAAGAGGAGCCTAGGACAGTCAGTAGACCACAGCAAGGATGTAGAAAATGATTTCTTAAAATGAGGACAGGGGCTACAATTTCTTGGGTCACTGTAACCCAGCCCTAGTGAGGAACAAAGTCACTAATGGTAAAATGGATTTATGAGTATGTTTGCTGCCCCAGAAGGAGATTAGAGCAGTCCTGTCATTTTAATGAGCATTTAGAGATAATTAGGCTTGATTTGTAGGGAGACATTTTAGGACAACAGAAAGTGCTTTAGCTTTGGTGTCAGATAGAGCTGGATTCAAATTCTAGCTTGGTTCATTACTGCCTGCATTATTAGATAAAGCAATTCACTTATTTAAGCATTGGAATACTTATCTGTAAAATGAGAGTGGAAAGGAAAAGTTCTATAGAGACTTTCTAGCTTTTTTTATAATCCTTGAATTAATAAAATAATTCCCAGCTTTAAAACTTTAATCCTGTTGTATAGACCATTTGCTTTAAGACTAAGTTTATTTGTGTTCAAGGAGGACATATTTCTAGTGCCTAGTGAAGAGTGCTTGAGGTAGCATATATAAGTATTGTCCAAAGGATACAGATAAAAATCTATTTTTAGGTCCTCAGGCTGCATTTTAGGAACCAGATAAGATGACAACTCAAGATTCTGATAGCAAGGGAATATGGTGATCACACAGGTGTGAAGGAACTGACCTTTTCCTTAAATGGCTCATTCTTTCTTTGTCCTCTATTGGAATTTGTCCTTAGCAGGGATGTCAGACTTCTAGAATACAAGAGTGAATTCTGACCTCTCCTTTTGGTCCTCAACAACAACAAAAAAGAGGTCCCCCCCCTTTTTAAAGCTATATGAGTGTGAGGTAGGGAAAAAAAGAAAATCAAAGAAAGAAAAGTACAGTACTGCTCTCTGGGGTAGATACAGCAATGATAATGGACTATAGAAAGAAGGCAGAGCTAGTGAACTTGCTTCAATTTTTTCTGCAGAGGAGAAAGATCTTTGGAGTGGGATGAACAGCACCAAAAGGCTAATTGAGAATTGATATCCAAGATAGGGAAAGAAATAATAAGGGGGTACTTCACCACCACAAGTTACTTTTAATTTACCAGGTCTGCATGAGGCAAATTCTGGGAAACTGAGAGAACTGGTACATATGACTGCTGGGTTGTGATCAATAATATTGGAAAATAAGGTACTTATGAGAAGAGGGGAGAAGAGCAAATGTTTTTCCTTTTTAAAAAAAAATAGTATAAGAGAATATGGTCTGCAAGCTATGTAGATAAATGACCTTGACTTCAGTACCTGCTGAAATTCTAGAATATAAATTATATTATTAAAGGGAAAGTTAGTGAATATATTGAAATAGAATCAATGATTCTGCCAGGTTAATTTTTTTGGTGAAAATAATAGCCCAATACTTACTCAATTTACAGATCCCCTTCATAATATCTTATAAAACAAATAAAAATCACTTCTATTTGAACACCAGTGATGGCAAACTCACAACCTAATGCAATAACCCATTTCACTTTCAAACAACTTTAAGCATTTGGATAATACATTGATTCAAGTCAAGTCAAGCCAAGAAGTATTTACTATGTGTCAGGAAGTATACTGATACTGGACTCCAGATTCAAGTAAAAACAAAGATAATCCCTTTTCCTCAAATAGTTTAGATTATAATGGGGGAAGCCAATGCATAAGATGAAGCTGAAAATTGGGGGGGAATAGGGAGAGAATAAAGAGTGAAGTAAGGTATTCACACAGGGCTGTGATAGGAAAGAAGTCCAGGGTTAGGGGAGGAGTCCCTAGAGGAACGAAGTAAAGCACAAGTTGACCCAAGTTCTTTCCTTAAAATAGAAATGCTTGAAGGAACTGACCAGTTAGAAGAAGGAAATCAGATAATAGCTAGGTTTTATGGAGGGAAGAGGGAAGTATACAGAGTCAAGAGCAGAGACCAAAAGAAAACAAAGAACTGAACTGAAGAATACTTCTTGATTCTCTCAATCTATAAATCTTAGCTTCCCATTCTAAAGCCTCATCAAATATGTGATCATTCTACTTCATGATATCCTTCAAGTACTTCAAGACAGATCTCAGAGTCCTCCTAGAGTCTTTTCTTCTCCAGGTTCCACAGCTTTATTTTCTTCTAGCAATCTTACAGGACATGCCTTTGGGTTATGTCAGCATTGGCTCATTTTCCAAAGTGATGGAAATAACTAAGTCACTTAACCTTTCTGGAAGTCAGTTGTTTCCCTATCTATAAATAAGAGTCCTACAGTAGATGGGTCCTTTCCAACTCACAGCTATATATCCATGAACCTCTAAAGTTAGTAGTCTTTCTGAGAGAGTTGTCATTATTCTAGAATTAAGTTTTTTAGTCATAATAAATGCTTACAGAACTAAGACTAGAAGGAAGCATCAGATAACTCCCTGCCTAGGAATGTGCTCAAAAGCCAGAAAGGTGAAGGTGACTTATCTTGTATACTTTTCTAGGGAGTGGAGGGAAGAGCAATGAGCAACTCCCTCCAGAAATTCTGCCTGATTGAAAGTCATCCTGAAAACTGACATCTCTGGAGAGGTTGCCCAAACTTGCTGTGATACATTTAAGTGCATTAGTGAATGAGGACTGGAATGCTAAGGTAAGAGTCAGTGTTGCTACTACTGAGTAGTTTCAGTTACGTTCAACTCTTTGTGAATCTATTTGGGGTTTTCTTGGCAAAAATTTTGCAGCAGTTTGCCATTTCTTACTCTGATTCATTTTATAGATGAGGAAACTGAGGCAAACAAGGCGAAGTGACTTGTCTAGGATCACATAGCCAGTAAAAGTCTTAGGCCAAAATTGAACTCAGGAAGATGAAACTTCAGGCCCAGGACTCTAATTCAATGTACCACCTTGCTGCCCCAAGTCTCAATAAAGTAGAGCATAAAGAGAATGAGGTTTGAACACTGAAAATTTGGATTTAGAATCCCTAACTTGTTTATCTTCTTGTCAAAGCTAAGCTTGCCCCCTTCTTCTTTTGGCTCCCTTCTCATCTTTTATAAGATTTTACCCTATTCTCTTCAGTCTCTGTCACTTTATTCTTTCCTTACTCTCATAAATATATTCAAGTCTTCCTTACTCTTAAAAGTATGTAAATAGAACTCAAAATACTATCCCTGAATCTGTTACATCCCTGAACTTCTCATATGACATGGTTAAATTTATGTCAGAGGACCTGGGTTCTGATACACATTCTGTTGCTTACTATATATATGCTTCATTGTATGCTTCCATGTCTTTATCACAACATAAAAGAATGGATACTAGATGATCCCTAAGTTCCCTGCCGGATATAAATCTATGACTCTATGATTTCTCTTCCAATTCAAAAAACATACTTCTGGAAAAAATACTCTATTACCAACTTACTGCTCAAATCCTCTAGCTTTAGTTCCACCATTTTATTGAAACAGCTCTCAGCCCTAGCTAATGAATTTGGTCAGTCCTCATTCCTTTCAACATTTCTGCAGCATTTGACACTACTGACCAGTTCCTCTTGTTTACCATTTTCTCTGCCTCTGAAGCGTTTCTTTCAGTTCTCTGATTAGTTGTTTTTTTTTTTTTTTGGATATTTTTCTCTTTTGATCCTGGTGCAGACATGTCCCAAGACTTTGTCCTTCAACTTTTTTCTCTCAATCTCATTTATTTGGGAGATTTCTCCCAAATTTAGATATCTAGCTTTACTATCCAGCACTCATTTTTGGCTATACATTTTTCATTGGCTTCTTAACACTTATGGTGTTCATAGTAAGTAGCATAGTATAAATAATATTAGATTTATAGTAAGGTGAACTAGAGTTTGGATATTGGTTGTTCTACTCATTGCTCTGTGACCTTGGACAAGCTACTCAACTTTATGGGCTCCTCATCTATAAAATTAACAACAACCACCACAACAACCAAACAACAAATATAAATCTATGACCTTGTAACTTCTTCCTGAATTTCCTGCTAGCAATTCAAACTTAGTATGTGAGATTTTATCTCCCACTCTCCCCTTAATTTCCCTATATAAAATTATACTTCTATGATTCCCAATATTCCTCAGTTTGAACCATTTTTCATCTTCTATTTTATTTTCATCATCCCTCTTCCCATCTAATAAGTTATCAGGAAATTTAAAATCCATTCTAAAAATCTTTTTCTAAAAACTTTTTCCTTTGTATTTTCATAGACACTTATCATACATAGCCCTAAGCTCTTGCTTATGCTGTCTACTTCACTCCATTCTCTCTCCCATCTAATTCAGCATTTACTGGTATTTTATACTCTGTAAACACCATTTATGTATATTGACTCACCGAGTCCTAATAGAGCCCAGACAAAAGATAGAACAAAAAGGACAAAGAAACAAGCTTTTCTACTATGTCTGAATTGTATGACAGTGGTAATGGAATCTGAAGGCACAGACTTGCTATATTTTTCCTTAGAAGAGACAATCAGTCAGTCAACAAGTTTATTAAATGCCAGGCTAAAGTGGGGGGGGGACTACAAAGAAAGCAAAAAAAACATAGTCTCAGAACTTAAGAATCTCAAATTCTTCTGGGGCAGAAAATACAAAAGCAACCATCTTGATATATATCTATATTTTTCTATCAACTATCCATCTATCTATATATCTATCTATCTATAACATTTTGCAAATTGGAAATAATTTATGAGAAAATGAACTAGTAGTAAGTAGGCTCAGGAAATTGTAGAAAGTGGGATTTAAACAGAGTTCCAGGGAAGCCAAGGAAGTTAAGAAGCAGAAGTGAGGAGGGAGCAGTTTCCCTGTTGCTAGGACTTTCCTTCTAAAATTACTTCCACATTTTAACCTAGGAATCAACTGGATTTTTCCTCTTTCTTTGTTTTACTGATGTTTAGCACAGGACCTTGAACATAGTAAGCACTTATTAAGTGCTTATTGACTAACTTACTGACTGTCCTTTGGGACAGCCACTGAAAAGACATAAAGTGAAGATAGAATGCCATGTGAGAGGAAAAACAAAAAAAGGCAATATCTTTGGAAACTATTTGTAGAGGGCAGAAAAGTATAAACAAACTTTTTAGCAGGTTTTATAAGGAAGACATAAATAGACAAGGAAGAATAATATATAAGGAAGAATAAAAAGACAAAAGTGATAAATGCTATTTTTTCAAGTAGTTGCCAAAATTGGATCACAAGGCTGCTTGTCAGTTATGTGGTAGTCCTGATGGCCCTATACTTCCTTTGAAAAACTAAGGTGGGGAGGAAACCACCGCTTTGTGTGCAAATAAGTGTATCTAAACCTATTTTAGAAAACAAGCAATAAAAATAACATATAATCTTACTGAGAGGCTATAATAGCCAGAAAAGCAGCATCCAATCTCATACTATGACTTTTAAAAAAGACTAATGCATGTTGGTGGAACTGTGAATGGAGCCAGACATTCTGGAGAGCAATTTGGAATTACACTCAAAAAGTTATCAAACTGTGCATACCCTTTGATCCAGAAGTGTTGCTACTGGGCTTATATCCTAAAGAGATCTTAAAGGAGGGAAAGGGACCTACATATGCCAAAATGTTTGTGGAAGGCCTCTTTGTAGTGGCAGGAAACTGGAAGCTGAGTGGATGCCCCTCAGTTTGGCAATAGCTGAGTAAGCTATGGTATATGAATATTATAGAATATTATTGTTCTGTAAGAAATGACCAGCAGGATGATTTCAGAGAAGCTGAGAGAGGCTTACATGAACTGATGCTGAGTGAAATGAGTGAAACCAGGAAATCATCGGGCATGGCAATAGAATTATACAATGATCATTTCTGATGGACGTGGGATGAGATGATTCAGATTAGTTCCATTGATCTTATGATGAAGAGAGCCATTCACACCCAGAGAGAGGGTTGAGGGAACTGAGTGTGGACCACAACATAACATTCTCGCTCTTTTTGTTATTGTTTGCTTGTGTTTTGTTTTCTTTCTCATTTTTTTCCTTTGTGATCTGATTTTTCTTGTGCAGCATACTAATTGTATAAATATATAAACATATATTGGATTTAGCATTTATTTTAACATGTTTAACATATATTGAATTACTTGCCATCTAGGGGAGGGGATGGGAGGAAGGAGGGGAAAATTTGGAACAGAAGGTTTTTCAAGAGTCAATGTTGAAAAATTATCCATGCATATATTTTGAAAATAAAAAGCTTTAATAAAAAAAAAGACTAATGCATTGAAAAGCAAATGCATTGGCACTATCCATAACCCCGACATTTTGATAAAATACCTTAGTGGCAGGCTAGGAGATCAGATTGATTATCTCTGCAAGTATCCTTCCAAACCAGTCACTTCTGTGTCACCCTCGTGTTGATGTTGAAAAGCCCAAGGGCCTGATGCCAACTTGCTACTGGTATATCCCAGAGTTCTTGCCACCTTGTCAAATCATCCCCATCCAGAGCTGGGAATGGGGTTAATGTATTGGAATGGCAATTCCAGAAGTCACAAAGATTAAGGAAATTCTGGTAGAAATCTGTTGATCTCCTACCTCCCTGTGTGAAGTTATTCCTGAGGGAACTCTTGCCTGGGTTAGTTCCTTGTCCAAACTCATTTTAAAAACATTTCAAGATAAGAGGCAGAGGTGGTAGAGGAAGAAGATACAACTAACTGAGATGAACAAATCTGTTAAGTCCCCAGGCTGTGCTCTTCAGGTTTAATCAAGTACAATTTGAATTTGGAGCCAAATAGGAATCTAGCTCTGTGCCATTTCTGAATTTGAATTTAGCTTTCTGAGAAGCTGTGGCTAGAGAGCCTTTCTCCAAACTTATGGAAGAATAAAGTCTTCCTGATCCTTGCCTGTCTTTGCATTAATGGGACACTCTGGTTTCCTTGATAATAGAAACTTTACTAGAGATTTTATCCTTTGAAAATCATATTATTATATGCTGTTTCACTTGGGTTCTCGTAGAGCCCCAGGTGATGGGTAAGAAAGAAATAAAAGATGAAGAAATTGAGAGTACTATATTCCACTTTTTTGTGTGTATTTGGTGGTAGAAATGGAATCAGAAGCCACTGATTTGCTGTTAATTTCTTTTCATGAATGAAGCCCAACTGGGAGCTAGGAAGGAAGGAAGAAAGGATAGAAGAAAAGAAAAAAGAAGGAAAGGGGAAAAACAGGAAGAAAAAAAGAAAGGGGAGTCTTTTGGCAGGAGAGAAAAGGAAGAGAAAGGAGAAAGAGAAAAGGGAAGATAGCAAGTTGTGAAAAAAAAGAAAAAACTAAGGCATAAAGGGCTAATAAAGAAATATGTTATTCAATTAAACAGTGATATGAAAATACCATTTTCAGTTATTTACCATCAGTACTATTTTTTAAATAATAACTTTTTATTTTCAAATTATATGCAAAGATTAACTTTTCAACTTTTTTAACTTTGCAAAACCCTGTGTCCAAATTTTTCTTCCTCTCTCTCCTCCCTGAACAGCAAGTAATCCAATATAGGTTAAACATGTGCAATTCTTCTAAACATATTACCGGATTTCACATGCTACACAAGAAAAATCAGAGCTACATCCATTAGAATTGATCAACATGTAATCTTGTTGACATGTATAATGTTCTCCTAATTTTGCTCACTTCAGGTAAGTCTCTCCAGGCTTCTCTAAAATCATCCTGCTGATCATTTTTTTATGGAACAATAATATTCCATTTCATTTATATACTATAACTTATTCAGCCATTCCCCAAATGATGGGCATCCACTCAGTTTCTAGACCTTGCCACTACAAAAAAAGAGCTACTATAAACATTTTGGTATACGTGGATCCTTTACCCTTTTTTATGATCTCTTGGGAAATAGAGTCAATAAAAACACTGCTGGATTAAAGGGTATGCACAGTTTGCTAGCCCTTTAGACACAATTCCAAATTGCTCTCTAGAATGGTTGATACTATCACTATTTTTACTATTACTACCATCATCATCACCACCACCACCAATAACATCAACAGCAATGGCATTTACTAGGATTTACATAGGGCTTAATTACATAAGGTTGCAAAGAACTTTACAAATATTTAATTTGATCCTCAAAACAATCTTAAGAGGTAGATGCTATTTTTATTTGCATTTTGCAAATGACAAATCTGAGTTATGGAGGTTAGATCCCCAGGTGATGGGTAAGATGGAACCAAAAGAGGAAGAAACTGACACTACTCTATCACACATTTTATTTTACTTTATTTTATTGTTTGGTGATAGAAATTAAATCAGAAGCCACTGCTTTGTTGTTAATTTCTTTCCATGGAAAAACCCAAGTAGAAGGAAGGAATGAAGGAAGAAAGGATAGAAGAAAGGAACAAAGGAAAGAAAGAAAAAATGAAAAGAGCAGAGCCTGGAGCATAGCAGGGTATGAAGAAAGAAGAAACCAAGACAAGCCAAAGTTAAAAATCTAGTGTCTGAGGTCAGTTTTATATTCAGGTCAGATCTTCTTGAATCTAGATCCAGCTCTCTAGCATCATCCAATTCTTTTGCTATAATGGTTATAATCAGTCTGTTATTATACATGTTTATGCAAGTGCTGTGTGTGTATATTTGTACGTAAAATGACATTCTCATATTATAAATAAGGAAAGTGGGGTCCAGAATGGTTAGTTGATTTTCTCAAGATCATCCAAATTTCAGATGGGACAGTTTTTCCTTTCTCTCCAGTCCTGTGACTCCAAATTCATTGCTCTATCATTGCAACAATCTGCTCCCCTCTCAAAACTAAGAGTGAGAAGGTGTTAGGGATGATATTTATCAATGATAAGAATTCTGTTATAAGAGACAAATGTGGAGAAGGAAAAAGCACTGAAAATGAAATTTGAGGCTCTGGTTCAAGTCTGCATTGTACTATGGGTAAATTAAGAATGCCTTGATCCCCTCATATTATCACTGGAGGTTAAGAAAGAGCCTTCATAAGTAAGATGATGCTTTATGAAAGGATTATATATATTTTATTACAGTGTTCTTGGTTGTGCTTTGTTTTGAGTATTTTTCAGGACTATTATCCATGAGTTAGCTTCAGCCACCTGTTTCTAGTATCCTAGGTTCTTGTTCCTATATCTTTCAGTTACTGGAATTGAGAATTAGGAAAAAAAATCTGCCTGAAGAGCTGCATTCACAGAGACAGAAGGCTGCAGGTATACCATATGGCCTAACATGTGTGCCAGGGTAGCTCACACCTGGCTTTGAGACATGCATAGCCAATGCCCACAGAATTTGAGTCTGCTCCAGCCTCCTAAGGGTCTCCTTAACAGAGGGGGTTTGGAGCTCACACAGTCACCTGGGGATCTTTTAATGAACCAGCCTGGACTTCCCAGGGTAGCTTCTGTGAATGAGTCCTCTGGTCCATCCAAGGTAATCCTGAGAGCTATGGCTGACTTGGAAAAAGACCATGTGTTCACAATGTTCAAGGGTTCCAGCACTGGATTGGTTGATTTCTAGATGACATAACTTGACATTTGATAATCACTTGATGGTTTTATCTTCCCCTTCATAACTTGGCTCCTTCCTGCTTTTTCATTCCTACACATTGTTCCCATCAACACACTTTATAAACTAGCTGGAGTGGCCTTTTTTCTTTCTTTTTTATAATTCTTTTATTTTTTATAGTAAATTTATTTATTTTTAATACACATTGTTTTATGAACCATATTGGGAGAGAAAAATCAGAGCAAAGAAAAACCACGGGAGAGATAGAAAACCAGAAAAAAGAAGTGAACATAGCACATCTTGATTTACATTTAGTCTCCTTAGTTCTTTTTTCTGGATGCAGATGGCATTTTCTGTTCAGTCTATTGGGACTGCTTTGTATCACTGAACCACTGAAAAGAACCAAGTCTTTCATAGTTGATCATCACACATTCTTGCTGATATTGTGCACAATATAATCCTTGTTCTGCTTGTTTTGCTCAGCATCAGTTCATGTAAATCTTTCCAGATATTTTTAAAATCAGCTTTTTCATAATTTTTATAGAACAATAATAATTCATTATTTTCATGTACCACAACTTCTTCAGCCATTCCCCAACTGATGGGCATTCACTCTTTTTCCAGTTTTTTGTTCCCACAAAAAAAGCTGCTACAAACATTTTTGAACATATGATTTTTTTTCCCTCCTTTATGATATCCTTGGATACAGACCCAGTAATGGCACTACTGGGTCAAAGAGTTTGTAGTTTTATAGCTCTTTGGGCAGAGTTCCAGACTGTTCTCCAGAATGGTTGGATCCGTTCACAATTGAGTGGCCTTCCTGATGAACTCACACACATTAACCTACTTCCTTATTCCATGCTTCCACCTGAGATGTGTGAACATTGGTGTGCACATACATATATGCATATATGTACATAATAAGCACACTGGTACATTGTGTACATGTACACATGTATGTGGTACAGATCTATGCACATGTGTACCAGTGGCTTTACCATTTCCACAAACTGATCAAATCAGGCTGAGGGTAAATGACAGGTCCAATACTTGTAGTGAGTTAAGAATACATCTAACCCAAGCATGTGAAGACTTCACCTGAAAGAATGGGTGGATAAGAACAATTTTTTCCATGTCCAGGAAAGTAGTTGAAGTGGTCAAACATTGAAGAGAGCTGTAGCCCAGTTCACTGGACTTTAATCAATCTTTTAATTTTTTTTACTTATTTTATTTTTAATTTATGAAATAAAACAAAAATTAACATGATGTGTATATTTTTTAAAAGATGGTGTCACATAAAACTGCAATTCTATTATCTATTGACTTTGTGCAACTCTACCTCACTTAAATCCAATTCATGTGCAAGTCAAGATATTACCCCATGATGTCATTGGTTCACTTAGAAAACAAAGGACAAAAAACATGAACATGTGCATATACATCTATATGTATATATACACATATGCATGCATGTACAGGTGTAAATGTTTGGCTTATTTTATAATACTAAGTATTGGGTTTTATTTTTTGAATTGGAAACATTATTATGTGGAGTTCATAAGCTTAATTGGATTGTAAACATGATCTAGGATATAAAAATAGTTAAGATTTCCTGGTCTATTTGTTTCCTTGTCTTTCTTCAGGACTTAGCTTAAAATTCCCTTTCTGCAGGAGTCCTTTCCTCATCTCCCATCCAATCCCAGGTAGTGATTTCCCTCTGAAATGTCTGTTGACTCTGTATATGTTTTTTATGTCATAATTTGCATATTGTCTCCTTAATAGGAATCAGAGATCCTTAAGGACAGAAACTTTGCATTTGCTTTTTTTCCCTATTGGGTAGCACAGTGGTTCCACACAGTAAGCTCTTAACAAGAGTGAATGCTTGGTGGCTGACAAGTTGAATGTGCAGGACATAGAAATGTGCTGCTGTTCAGAAAATAACCTTGGAAAGAGCCCAAATTCTCCTACCTGGACAGCTGGATTCTCTAGGATCCCTGATTCTATTGTACTAAACTTCCCTATTACCTCATGCCATAGATGAATGTCTGATATTTGCAGAAGAAAAATGTGAGTGACTCAGCCCTTCAGTGGTCATTTTCCCTTCTCTGTCTACTGACACTTTGGAGCCAAAATCCATTACCTTAAAATTGGCTAAACAACTTTTCTCCAGTTAATAGTGCCTATAAAACAATTTTCCTATTCAAAACTACTGAACACCAGGCTCCATCTCTCATAATAAAGAGGCCATTAATTCTCTGCTACTGCTCATTATTCTTATTAACTATTAGCAGACTTTTTGCCTGAGGCAGAATGTATCTATTAGAGCTAGCAAATAGGGAGTGCCACATGCTGAGGCCAGCGTCCTCAAGCAGGCACTCAGCAAAGTTGTGGAAGTTAGATTCCACCAGCTGGACCCTGGGCTGAGCATCTGTGCTGCCACGGGCAGCCGAGGGAATGCAGGAGGACACATCAGTCCAGGAATCTGGAGCTGTTACTCCGAGGAGATGCTTATTCAGAACTTTTTGTCTTGCACAGGCAGCAAGAAGAAAGCCTTCTGAATGTGGAAAATGTTGGACAGCTTGTGTTTTCTCTCACTTCTTAAAAGTGGAAAAAGAAGAGTTTGGCTATTATCAGGGGTGAATATTGATTTTTTTTTTTTAATTCTGGATTATCATTTCAGATATAATGGGATGTGTTCTAAGTGGCGGAAGGGACTAGGCTCATGACTCAGTAGGTATTATTCATCAAGTTTCACTCTCATATTCATGGATCCCAGAAACACAGTATCAGTCTAAAACAGGAAGATACCTTGGAGACCATCTGGTTCTACACCCTTATTTTATAGATGAATAAACTTAGGTCTAGAGAGCTGGATTGCCACTTTTTTTTTTCTCCTGAGCTACCAGTTTAGTAAATTGTCAGAAAAAAAAGAGAAAAAAAGTTTGTCTGGCATGGCTTATCTTTATTTATTTATTTATTTTTATTATAACTTTTTATTTACAAGATATATACATGGGTAATTTTTCAACATTGACAATTGCAAAACCTTTTGTTCCAATTTTTCTCCTCTTTTCCTCCAACTCTTCCCCCAGATGGCAGCTTGACCAATACATGTTAAATATGTTAAAGTATAAGTTAAATACAATATGTGTATACATCTCCATATAATTATTTTGCTGTACAAAAAGAATATGACTTAGAAATAGTGTACAATTAACCTGTGAAAGAAATAAAAAATGCAGGTGGACAAAAATAGAGGGATTAGGAATTCTATGTAGCGGATTATAGTCATTCCCCAGAATTCTTTCACTGGGAGTAACTGGTTCAATTCATTACTACTCTTTTGGAATTGATTTGGTTCATTGTTGAAGAGAGCCACGTCCATCAGAATTGATCATCATATAGTATTGTTGTTGCCATGTATAATGATCTCCTGGTCCTGTTCATTTCACTCAGCATCAGTTGATGTAAGTCTCTCTAGGCCTTTCTGAAATCATCCTGTTGGTCATTTCTTACAGAACAATAATATTCCATAACATTTATATACCATAATTTACCCAACCATTCTCCAATTGATGGGCATCCACTCAGTTTCAGTTTCTGGCCACTACAAAGAGGGCAAACATTCTTGCACATACAGGTCCCTTCCCCTTCTTTAAGATCTCTTTGGGATATAAGCCCAGTAGTAACACTGCTAGATCAAAGGGTATGCAGTTTGATAACTTTTTGAGCATAGTTCCAAATTTCCCTGCAGAATGGTTGGATGTAACAATACATATTTAAGTTTGCTATATATTATTAACCTTTTCTTCTTCACTTAAGATCTTAAGACTAGAAATCAACCAAACCAAACAAAAATTAAATCCTAATCTGTAGCAATTGCTGATTTCTGAGGAATGGGATACTCACACGGAAAATTTCACAAACTGCTCTTGCCAGCTGATTAGAGCTAACTCTGGCATACCTCCTTGCCTTTAAGGCCCCTTTCTGCTCTAGGACTATGACCCTATGATGGTGATGGTACCATTTTTTTTCCCATAGGAATCCCACCCAGTCTAACTGTCAACCCTCCTCCTTTCCAAATGACAGCTCATCTTCTTTCCCCTATCAAACAGATCTTTGCTGGAATCTCTAATTCCTATCCTTTTGAGTTCCTCACTTACTATTTATTGCTGTGATCACATATAGTATATAATGAATAAGCTCACCACCTGTTCAGCCATAAAGTCATTAAACTATATATTAAGCACAGGCTTGGTAAATGTCACCACTGACCTGCCAGAAGCTGCTGTTTTCTCCTGCTCACACACTATTCACCTCATCCAGGTCCTTTAAAACCTCTCATACAAAACTTATGCTATAAGTAAAGATTCCTGACTTAACAGAGAAGAGATCCCTGCCTCCACAGGAAGCATTTAAAAGCTCTACTCCCAAGGCAAAGACCCTTGTCTCTTGACTCCAATTCCTTGTATCATTTCCAATAATAACAGAATCTCAGAATTGGGAAAAAACCTTATAACCCAACTGATATCTCAGCAAATATCCTCTCTACAATATCCTCAACTGAATCTCTGTTTGGAGATTTCCACCTAGGAAGAACCTATTGACTAATGAGGCATCCCATTTCAATTTATCTTAACTCTAATTGCTTGGAAGTCTTTCTATATATCAAATTCAAACGTGAATTTAGGTGCCTTTATTTTTTGCCATTCATTTCTTCTTATTCCACCCTTTGGAGATAGGTAGTTAAAACGTCTATTTTTTTCTTCCCATGAGCTTGCTTATCAAATACTTGAAAACAGATGCCTTCTCTTCCTTTCTAAGTTCCTTCTAATAATTTTCCTGATTGTTGTCATAGATGCTTTGCCAACAGGTATTTGTGTCTTCCTAGTCTCTATTTATCTGTCTAGTCAGATATTGAATGTTTTCCTTTAATTCAGCTTGCCTACCTTGTTCACATCAGTAATTTTGCTCTGAATTTCATTACCTGGCTACTTATTTACTCAGGACTGCCAACTATATTTCAGGTTTTTTGCCATGACTAGTTTGATGATCATTATTCCCAGATTCTGGCTTGCTCTCAAGCCTCTTTTTTTTGTTTTGAGTGTTGCCATCTTTGCCTCAGATTTCCTGGTCTTGGGTACTTGATAACTAAACTTCAATTATTTCTATTAATTAATATACGTATAGTTGTTCTCCCTGATAGAACAATAAACAACTTGAGATCGGCACTAGTTCATATTTGCTTTTGTGTCCCCTAATGCTTATCACAATGTCTGGCACATACTATGCAGTTAATGTTTATTGAATTGAATTGAATTGAATTGTGCCTTAATAATAATAATCACTTAAACCATTTATATTTGGTGATGGATTGCTTGGTTGATGTTGCTTATAATGCCAATACTGACTGTAATCATCATTATACTGTGAGTACTAGAAAAATAAATAAATCTCAAAGATAGTGTGTCTGCCCCTCAGAAAAAAGCCTAGAATTCTGTTTAATGAAAACAGGAAATTAACTAATGGAAGGAGATTGAGTAGTTCTCTGACTCCTGCATTGATCTTCATAGAGCTTGCCATATGACTTGAAATGGAAAAGGAGAATGAGTGACAGACTAGGGGAAGATAAAAGTGCAGTATTGGCACAGATACAATACCATTTCAAAACTTAATTTCTCTCCTTTTGGGTACCCAGATGGTGGCATATGAAACCGCCATGGAGTGGTCCATCGATTACTTCCAAAGGGGTGTCACCATGACTTTTATTTCTCTGTCACTTTTATTTACTTGAATTTATATACTTAACTAATTTGAGTTGACACAATCAGGGCATAGCCATGAGAAGCAAGATGACGTCTTCTAAATTTTTCATACAGTAAGAAAGTACTGAATGCTGTCCCCTGCTCTTTTTTATTAGGAAAGGAGATATGGACTAACTATCATTACATGCAGACTCTGCATGAATTTATAATAAATCTCTGCAAGACATATAAAATACCAGTACTTTTTGCTAATGGGAATTGATTCTGAATTTTATTCATTTTTAACAAGGTTTAATGAACTTTTCTTATATGTTATCCCCAGTCACTCATTATTCTATTAAGTGCCATGTAATCTGGAAGAGATATGTAGAAGATAACAGCTTGAGATAGGGTTTGTTCAACCAAATCCATGTTGATTTTTAGAAAGTCTCCTGAAAATGACATGCCCCAATTCAATATGGCGGGTTACCTGATATTATGGTCTCTCTCCCTATAAAAAATAAATGCTATGGGTTTGGATTCAACTGATTTCAACAAATGCACTTGTAGCTGATTTGTTTGGGAGAAGATTAAGGATTTATAAAAGACGTGCCTTGTGTTGATAAATCTGTAGTTTGGGTGAGGTGAAGATCCAATTCTCTAAATGGCTTATCAGTATTCAACTCAATCCACAGAGCTGGTAGTGGAGTCTTAGCAAAAATTGAAGGCTGTTTGCCTACTGTTCTCTTTCAGTATCCTGTATCCAACATGGAAATGTGAGGCTAAGGGATACTGTTTCTTCAATCTTGTCTGTGGCAAAGCTCTAGCCATTCCATTCTATATGAAGATAGATATATCACTTCTCACTACAAAGTATGAATCAACTCAGAGAACAAGGGTAGGTACAAGACCTATGAATGTATGGAAGATGAATGCAGATAAGTCAACTGTTACTAAAGTTTTACTTCTATTTATTCCAGTTCAAAGACAACAGTCTGCCCACTCCCACTTCCCCATCCTACCCCATCCCCCTCCTCTTTTTTTTTTAACCCATCCTTTATACTACTGCCTAATTATACTATTATTGTCTGTTAGATAGTGTGTTGGGTAAAAAGATGGACCAAGAGAAAGGAAGATGAATTCAAATCCTGCTTCTTACATTTACTAGCAAGGTGCTCAGGGCAAGTCACTTAACCTTTCCCAACCTCAGTTTCCTCAACTATAAAATGAGAGTTATAAGCATATCCACTTCACAGAGTTGTTAAGAGGAACAAACTGAGATAATAAATGTAAAGCACTTTGCAAAACTTAAAGCACTATGTAAATATTACTTATTATTGCTATTAGTTTTTTATTATATGCATTTCAAAGCCTATTATTTCACTAAAAAACCTTCATGTTCTACTCAAAACCATTCAATAGTTCATTTTTGCCTACCAACAAATTCTCATTCTCTTACCTGGCATTCAAAGTCTTTGTCATTAGTAGCAATCTCTTTTTTCTCCTCTCATAACATTTTGTCTCCCATACTCAACATTCCTAACAAATTGAACTTGAACTAATTTTCATGCTTTATTCATATCCTGCTCTCTCCTCCCACTCTGCTTTTGCTCATACCATGGATACCCAGAATCTTTCCTCTTTCTGATGCCTGGAATTTACTTCCCCAGCTCTTCCTTTGAAAATCTATATAACCATCCTTTATAGCCCAAAGCAAATGCCATCTCTACAACCAAAGATACAAACCTACTTACTTAGTCAGTAGTGGTTTTTCTTTCCTTTGACCTCAGAGAACACTCAATGGGTACCATTTTTATTCATTTGCTATGATCAGTCTTCCTACTGTATTTTATTTGTTTAGTCATGTGTCATGGCCCTCAAATAGAACATCCATAAGGGCAGGGTCTATGTTTGATTTAATCTTTGTATTTTCACTAACACTTGGATCAGTGTTATGTACATAGGAGGTAATTAAAAAGCATTTGTTCAAATCGATGTACAAGCTTACTAAAATATGAAATACTCCAAAGCTTTATAAGATGAAAGGGATTACCCATGCTCTAGTTTGGGGAAGAATCAAACCAAAATCCTATTATTGGACACCTTGACAATATACCTTAAAATATTTTTACTCTTTCGAAGTACATTTAATTAGATATATCTAATGTGGAGATTTACCAAAACAATCTTCCTAAAGCAGAATTATGACCATGTCCCTGTCTTTATTAAAAACTTTTACTGGTTCTCTATTGCCTCTATCCCTTCACAATAACTCTTTGTGCTACATTTATAATTTAGAGTATACAACTTTCTCTCATATGCTCTATATTATATCAAATAGACTACTGGTTATTTTACAAACTTACCACTTCATTTCCTATCTCCATACCTTTTACCCATACTTTCTGTCATGCTTAAAATAAACTCTCTCCCTTTTAGTTTTGCCTCCTTAAAGACATAGAGGAGGTATTTTCTAATATCCCTAGTTGTTAGTATTTTCTGTCTCTCCTCAAAGCATCATGGATATATTTCTCTATTTTTGTGGTTTATCATTCTCTGTAAAACTCTTGAGGGAAAGAGATAATTTTGAGCATTTATTTGTATTTCTAATTCCTAGTATAACATTTCATACATGGTAGGGAATTAATAAATGCTTGTGGGATTGAAATTTGTAAAAATATATCCTTTCAGATATAAATCCCAAATCAACACACAAATGCCATACTAAACTTAAGCAGTTGACAGGTGAACTTTCTCTCTGTTATGGAATCTTCATGACAAGTCTCCTTTCTGTCCCACAACCGCTGACTCGTTATTTTCAAGTGTTGCCAAAATCAAATGAAACATCTATAAATGGAGCATTTAGTGACTCATTTATTTGGCCAGATGAAAAATTGGCTTTCTAGTCTTCAAGGTTGAGTTCCACTGACTTCAAGGCTTTCTCAGTCTAATTCATTGAGAAACAAATATATCTGCAGACACTCAATTCTTATTCAAATTCTCTTTATGTTTTGTGACTGGAAATATGTTCTGTATCCTAATATCTGAGTCATAGAGTTAGACTTAGGAAGTTTCTAATATAGTTTAGTCATGTGGTGATTATTTTATTCACTTATGATGGTATGGTAGAGAGATAACAGTGCCACCAAAAGAATCCTATACTTGGAAACAAGAGAGCCCCTAGCTTTTGATGAAAAATACTATTTATCCCTCAGACAGAGAACTGATGAACTCTGAGAGAAAGTAATGCATATTTTTCTCTCTTTATTTTTCTTGCTTTCTTGTAACGTGGCTAATATGAAAATGCTTTACATGACTTCACATATGTAAGGTATATCATATTTATTGTTTGACTTCTCATTGAATGGAGAAAGAACTAGAGAAAAGAGAATTTGGAACTCAAAATTTTAAAAAATGGAGAGTTCTAGGTTTAAAATCTTATTTTAACACTCAAATACTTATGTAAGGATGGTCAATTTTGCCCCTCCAATAATCAGTCTTCTTATCATTAAAATGGGAATAATGCTTAAAGTATCCATTTTTGTCATGATACAACAATTGCATTACACACACAAAAAAACACTTAAAAATTTCAACAACTGTCATATGGTAAAAAGACAAACTCTGGATACACAAGCCAATAAAGAATCATATATTATCAGTGCAAGGTATCTCTTGCGATTAAGGAATAGATGCATTAAGAGCAAAAAATCAGGGATCAGTGGACACTGGACAGTTCCACAGGGCCTTTCAACTCACTATGGATCTTGTCCCTAGTAGTTTCACTTCTCTCAGATCCAATTACAACCCTAGGTTTGATCATCTTTAAAACTCTTCATCTTTCCATTCACCCCTTTTAGGATTTAGGGCATTGGTCTTGCAATGGGGTACAAAGTTCCATCCATAGCCTGATCCTAAGAGGCATGTGATCAACCAAACAGAAAGCTTAAAGATAGGTTTCATTCTACCCTTCCCATAAATATATAAATAGGGATTCTCTGTCATGGGTAGGAATTAATAGAACAATGGGCAAGTGAACTTATATTGGAGACAAGTCTCACAACTGAACCATCAGATATTGCTTAGTGCTAGTAGGTCTTCATGATAAGTTTTCTACAGTTGGTGTGAATGCCAAATTAAGTCCTAGCGCACATGCTCAGTTTATGCCTTAAAGGGAGAACAAGGGGCTCCCAGTTGGGTGAGGGCAAACAAGTTTGGTTCTTTAGCTACTCACCAGGAAAAATCAAACTGACAGCAAGTAGGGGATATTGCATCATCCACACTTTAATAAGGCAGAGATAGTAGAGAGGCAGATAGCATAAGGATGGTAGGAAAATGAGGTAGAGGAGAGGCAGACAGAGGGAAGGGAGAGAGTCATATAGAATGACTTCCTTAACTACAGGTAGGAGTTGAGCATCACATAGACATCATGGATCTGAGCAGTTGGAGAAGTACTCAAGAATTTAGGGGTCCAGTTCTTACAGGGATCTAGTGAAGGAAATGGACTAAACCTTGTCTAACCACTTTAGGACTGACTCACTGACATAACTTTTTTCTGTTTTTTTTTTTTTTTTTTTTTTTTCTGGGTATGTCTGGTGCTTATCAGTAGCAGGCTGAGGACTATTATTGGATTCTAGTTGTTTTTTCTTATTTTAGCACATAGATTTTGGTCTTGCGTAATTTAGGTGATTTTTGGTGGATAATATCCTCCATTCTTGAAGAGGACCAAAATCATATCACTATATTAGATTTGTTACAGTGTGTCCAACTGAGGCTGATCAGACCAATATAAGCTCAGAAACTCTACCACAGGTCAGGCACAGACAGTCCGTGAGAACATTTGGGGTGGATTCTCTAAATTTGTGCATCTTGGGCTTCTTTTGAGGTATTTCAATTCTGTATTGTGCATAGAGCATAGCACTTTCTCTGATGAGGAGAAACTATCCCTAGTGATTCTACATTAGCATCTTCTGTGATGCATAATCAATTACAAAGTTGTTAATAGATACTTTGAGAATGTCCCTGTGTCATTTTTTTTTCTGGCCATCTTGTGAGTATTTGTCCTACATGAGCTCTCTATGAAAAAGTCTTTTTGGGAAGCTTATATTTGGCATTTGAACGATGTGGTTAACCCAATGGAGTTGTGCTCCCTTCATAGAGTTTGAATGCTTGGCAGTTCAATTTAAGAAAGCACCTCAGCGTCTGATATCTTATCCTGCCAGGTGATCTTCAGACTCTTTCTAAGACAATTCAAATGGGAGCAATTCAGTTTCCTGGCATGGTGCTGATGGACTATCCAGATTTGGTAATCTGTGTTTTCCTTTATACTTTTAACTCCTATTTCCTATTTATAATTACACTGAATGGTATTTTACTATATGCTTGCTATACTAATCAGTGGAATGATGATAGAAAATATAGTAAAATATAATTTCCATGCATTTCCCAACATGTCCTTACTTTGAACCCCTTTTCCACTGTACAAATTCTGAATATCCCAGGTATAAGCTCTTTGGGAAAGTAACAACCTAATCAGGATTATGGCACCAAAAACTTTTCCAAACTTTTTATTTTTCTTGAAGTCTGTTGCACATCAAAGTTGAAAATATCAGCATCATTTTTAATCTTTTCCTCCCCCTCATCTAGTCCAAATATCATCATTTCTATCTCTGTAACATTTGTCTCCTTTCTACTCATAACATCACTATCCTGTTCAGGCTTTCATCATATGGGTTATTACAAATAGCCTTCTAATTGCTTTCCCTGACTACTTACTCTTCACTTCAATCCATCTTTCACATAACTGAAGAAGTAATTTTTCTACAGCATAGGACCAATCATGCTATTCCCCTACTCAATAAGTTCCAAAGGCTCCCTGTTGAGTTTTGGATCAGTTTTATTTCAACTTTCTCTCATCTTTAAATTTCTCTTTTGGAGTAAAATTTACAATATCAATAATTATTAGTATAGTAGCATGGAATTTATAAATGATGTATATATTGAAGATAGTAATCAAAATTTTATTATTGAAAGCAGTTCATAAAAAAGTTTAAAGATTACTATTTTAGACTTCTGCTTAGGCTAACTTGAGTGTTTAAGAATAGAGGAAAGGAATGAATTCCCAGAGTCTCAGAGGCTCCCTAAGAAAGCAGGGTAACAGAGTAAATAGCATGAGTTAAACTTGGGATAAGTGGGAGGAAGCATGCTCTCAGATGGAGGTGGATCATGCCATGGAGCTACTCATGAATCAGATTCTGGGATAGTGTGAAAATCATTTCTCTGAAGGGATTGTTAATCAAGAAGAGAAGGGACAAGGGGCGGAAGGATTAAAAGGTATTCATCCACATCTGGTATCTGATGGCTTCTTATTTCCATTCAATTCAATTCAATACCCATTTATTAAGAATCTTCTATCTGCCAAGTATATATGTGCCATTGTTCCTAGGGGGAATACAGGGTTATATTGTTGCCGAAAGATTATAAACCTCATTGAAATCCTCATATTTAATGATTCAAATCAAAGTCTGAGTACCTTGTTCTCTGGCTTCCAAATGGAAAAAGGTAGCCTAGCTCATATACAGGTATCTTGTCAGTAAGGTATTTTCAATCTGTTCTCTGGGACATGCAAGTCATGAAAAAGAATTAGCAACAGGATGGAGGGAGTTCTTTTCATCTTCCTTTTAATCCACTTGATTTCATTCACAAGGCTCATGAAGTGAGGCCCTAGCCTATAGCTCCTCTGCTTTGCTCTGATGAGGCAGAAGAAATCCAAGCATGGGGCCCCAGGAAATGCCTTAGGCACATAAGTGAATGGGACTAGACTTGAACATCCCTTGCCCATTCCTTTATCCACAGAACTAATGCTGCGCTCACCCGCCTTGGTGCTCCCTCTGGCACATGGCCAGACATTAGCAAGCTCCATAGAGCTGAAAGACTTTGCAAACCTTGTCTGGTTTTTATAGGGGAGTTATTTGGCAGCTCTGATTCCATTAAATGAGCTGTTGGCTCATTATAAAACATACTCTTTGCTTGTGGTTGAATGGAGGCAGCAACCCAGCAGATGGGCCACAAGATTGGAAACCTGGATTCTTTCATTTGAGCGGAATGGGAAGGAGAAAGGAAGCTGGTATACAAAGATATTGCCACCCAAGTTTCATGGGTATCTGGTCACAGCTGTTGCGCAAGGGTCTAAGGTTTTTCTTTACCTTGATAGGTAACAAAATGTAGGGCATGTAAGTATACTGAGTACCATGTTCTCTAGAAGGCAAACCATTACCTTGACTGACACTAAAGTACTTTGGGAAATCTTCCCTTCTAGGAGTGGGGATGGGGGAGGTATTGTTAAAAAGGAAGCAATAAAATGGTTGCATAAATTTGCAAAGAGTACCTCTCATCCTGAACTATGAAAGACTTTATTGCTCTTAATTTGTCATTATCTTTATTTAATTAATAATTTCCTTTCCTTTAAAAAGAGGGAGGAGTAGTTTGCTTGCTAATATGGTTGATAACATCATATTTTAGATGAGATTGGGAGACTCAAGACTGAAAAAAGTCTTTGAGACCTAGTTCAACTCCATCATTTTACAGATGAAGAAAATGAGAACCAGGGACAGATGAAATGACTCATTTGAGATTACAGAAGCAGTAAGTAGCAAAGCTAGAATTTGAACACAGCTCCTTGGACTTTAAGCCCAATGGATTTTTTTTTCTTCACTGTATAACATCTAGAGAGGAGTACAAGTCAAATCTTTATTTCCCTAGATCTAAACCACAACTACTTAATTTTTTTTTCTCATAAGCCCTTTTTACCCAAGAATTTTTTATGTGATTCTGAATATATATGTATTAAAATAGGTATACAAATAAAATATTTATTGATAATAAATCAAAATTTCCAATTCCCACATTCAGTTATAATACACCATATGAGGTCACAAACCACAGTTTAAGAAACTAGAACTATATTAGGTTACTACTAATAAAGCCTGCACTAATATTGTATTGCCTTTTTTGTTTGCTTATTTTTCAACTTCATCTTACAAGTATTTTATTATGCTTGTGGTCACATGAGGCCTGAGGTTATATTGTTATAATTCCTTATCTTTACACAGTCCTCTCACTGTATTTATGTAGCTTGTTTTATCAACCTAAGGTCTTCACATATCTCTCTATTAAGTTTCATCCTATTAGATAACAGATGTGCTAAAAGGTTCACAATGCAGTCTGCAAAATATTGGGTTGACCTTCCATAGCAAATTTATATGAGAACAATGATGAATTATGGATAGGCTGGGATAGGCTGTAATCTACACCATTGACAGTGATATTCATATCAAAGATATGACAGATCAATCAGAACATTTGAAAAAAGTTAGAACTTCATTGCATTTAATTTGGCCCAAAGTTCTAACACATTAAGATTTTTTTTCCTAGTCAGGAATTATATGAGCAAAATTACAAAACACTTTCCACACAAATAAAGTCAGATTTAAATAACTGGAAAAATATTAAGTGCTCTTGGATAGGCCTAGCACATATAATAAAGATAATAATACTCCTTAAACTAATCTGTTTATTTAGTGCATACCAATCAGACTCCCAAGAAAATATTTTAATGACCTAGAAAAAATAACAACAAAATCCATCTGGAAGAATAAAAGGTCAAGAATGTCAAGGGAATTAATGAAAAAAAAATCAAATGAAGGTGGACTAGCTGTACTTGATCTACTACTATATTATAAAGCAGCAGTTACCAAAACCATTTGCTTTTGGCTAAGAAATAGATTAGTTGATCAGTAGAATAGGTTAGGTTCACAAGACATAGTAGTCAATAACTATAACAATCTAGTGATTGACAAACCCAAAGATCTCAACTTTTGGCATAAGAATTCACTATTTGACAAAAACTGTTGGGAAAACTGGAAATTAGTATGGCAGAAATTAGGCATGGACCCACACAACACCATATATATACAAGATAAAATCAAAATGGGTCCATTATTTAGGCATAAAGAATGAAATCATAAACAAATTAGAGGAACATAGGATAGTTTACCTCTCAGACTTGTGGAGGAGGAAGGAATTTGTGACCAAAGGAGAACTAGAGATCATTATTGATCAGAAAATAGAAAATTTTGATTACATCAAATTAAAAAGCCTTGGTACAAACAAAATTAATGCAAACAAAATTAGAAGGGAAGCAACAAACTGGGAAAACAATTTCTGATAAAGGCCTCATTTCCAAAATATATAGAGAACTGACTCTGATTCATAAGAAATCAAGCCATTCTCCAATTGATAAATGGTCAAAGGATATGAACAGACAATTTTCAGATGATGAAATTGAAACTATTTCCACTCATATGAAAGAGTGTTCCAAATCACTATTGATTGGAGAAATGCAAATTAGGACAACTCTGAGATACCACTACACACCTATCAGATTGGCTAAGATGATGAACAAATAATGATGAATGTTGGAGGGGCTGTGGGAAAACTGGGACACTGATGCATTGTTGGTAAAGTTGTGAATGAATCCGACCATTCTGGAGAGCAATCTGGAATTATGCCCCAAAAGTTATCAAACTGTTCATACCCTTTGATCCAGCAGTGCTACTACTGGGCTTTACCCCAAAGAAATACTAAAGAAGGGAAAGGGACCTGTATGTGCCAAAATGTTTGTGGCAGCTCTTTTTGTTGTAGCTAGAAACTGGAAGATGAATGGATGTCCATCAGTTGGAGAATGGTTGAATAAATTGTGGTATATGAAGGTTATGGAATATTATTGTTCTGTAAGAAATGACCAGCAGGAGGAATACAGAGAGGCTTGAAGAGACTTACATCAACTGATGCTGAGTGAAATGAGCAGAGCCAGGAGATCATTATACACTTCAACAACAATACTGTATGAGGATGTATTCTGATGGAAGTGGGTATCTTCAACAAAGAGAAGATCTAATTCAATTCCAATTGATCAATGATGGACAGAATCAGGCGCACCCAGAAAAAGAATACCGGGAAATGAGTGTAAACTGTTTGCACTTTTGTTTTTCTTCCCAGGTTATTTTTATCTTCTAAATCCAATTCTCCCTGTGCAACAAGAGAACTGTTCGGTTCTGCACACATATATTGTATCTAGGATATACTGTATCATAATTAACATGTATAAGACTGCTTGTCATCTAGCGGAAGGGGTGGAGGGGGGGGAAGGGAATAGTCGGAAGAGAAGTGAGTGCAAGCGATAATGTTGTAAAAAATTACCCATGCATATGTACTGTCAATAAAAAATTATAAAAAAAAAGAAAAAAAAAAGATTTTTCCCCTGAGGCAATTGGGGTTAAGTGACTTGCCCACGGTCACACAGCTAGGAAGTATTAAGTGTCTGAGTCCAGGTTTGAACACAGGTCCTCCTGACATCAGGACTGGTACTTTATCCAATACACCACCTAGCTGCCCTTAACCCTTTTTAAAATATATATATAACTTTTTATTTACAAAACATATGCATGGGTAATTTTTCAACACTGAAAACCTTCTGTTCTAAATTTTCCCTCCTTCCCCCCCACCCTTCCCCTAGTTGGCAGATATTCCAAACATGTTAAAATATATATTAAATCCAAGATATGTATACATATTTATACAGTCATCTTGCTGTACAAGAAAAATTATATCAAGAAAGGAAAAAAAACCTGAGAAGGAAAACAAAAATGCAAGCAAACAATAACAGAAAGTATGAGAATGCTATATTGTTATTCATATTCAGTTCCCACAGTCTTCTCTCTGGATGTAGATGACTTTCTTCATTGTTAAACTGTAACTGGTCTTAATCAGTTCATTGTTGAACATCCATCAGAATTGATCATCTTATAGTCTTCTTGTTGCTGGGTACAATGATCTCCTGGTTCTCCTCACTTCACTCAGCATCAGCTTATGTAGTTCTCTCCAGGCCTTTCTGAAATCATCCTGCTGATTATTTCTTATAGAACAATACTATTCCATAAAATTAATGTACCAAATTTTATTCAGCCATTCTCCAATTGATGAGCATCCACTCATTTTTCAGTTTCTAACCACTACAAAGACAGCTGCCACAAACATTCTTGCACATACAGGTCTCTTTCTCTTCTTTAAGATCTCTTTGGGATATAAGCCTAGTAGCAGCACTGCTGGATTAAAGGGTATGCACAGTTTGATAACTTTTGGGGCATAGTTCCAGATTGCTCTCCAGAATGGTTCTGCCCCAGCACATTAACATTTTCCTTTATTATGATCTTTCATTACCAACATATTAGACTTCTCAGTTCTATAATCATTTTATCAACAAACATTGTTAAACATTTACTAGGGTAAACACTAGAGATGCAAAGAGAAGTTTTAAAAATAGTTTACTTTCCAATAGGATACACATTATGTATATAAATAAGTACATAAAAGATGTAAAATTAATGTAAGGTGACTTTAGAGGGAAAGACAATAATGGCTAGGGGAATTGGGATAGATTTCCTCTAGAATGAAACATTTGATATAAATCTTGAAGAGAGCCAGATAGTCTAAAAAGATGAAGTGGGGGGGGGGGGGTGAGGGGAGAGAGAGAAAGAGTGAGAGAGACAGAGAGACAGAGATAGAAACAGAGAGACAAAAACAGAAAGAGACAGAGACAGAGATAGAAAAAAAAAGAAGGAGGGAAGGAGAGAGGAAGAGATGAAGAGGGAGGCAGAGAGAAACACAGAGATAGAGACAGAAAAAGACAGAGAAACAGAGGCAGAGACAAAGACAGGCAAAGACAAAGACACCTTTTCTAACATCTTGAGCCCCAAGGCTGTTAGAACAAAGGGTAACATTTGAAAAATAGAAACCACATTCACAGTGAATAACTTATTAGACCTGGAATAAGATAAATTTTGTTCCTGCCCATCCTTGCATTCTAGAAAGTATCCAACCAGCTATAAAGAGAGATGTATTTTAATGGCTTATTTTTACATCAGTTCAAAATTTTGAATTGATATAATAATAAGGAGCAACAAGAGTAGGAGAGGAGGAATTTTGGAGGAAATGAGAGTGGTAAGATTATTGACATCAAAGTTGCATTTGTGTTTGTTTTGCTTTGCTTTGCTTGTTTCTAAAGATGGGACAGAGAAATAAGGATGTCCTCTAGTCCTAAGGAAATTGGATCCTGGATTATTCTCTTATTTAATGAGACAATCTTGCTTGGGCATTGACAATATTTTCCAAGGAGCATGTTTCCTGCCCAATTCCACAGACAACGAAAAAGCATGCTTCTCTTTGTCTTTGCCTTAGTGGTCTAGATAGACCTAACCTAAGGGGAAAGAATTAAGGGATAACAGTAAAATATATTTTTATTTTTGTCCCAGTATTTCAAAAAGGAAAATAATTTTAAGGTGTGTAACATTTTGGTTATCACTTTTTTTTGGGAAAGGGACTCAGGAAGAAGGCTGGAGAATTAAAATGAGAGCTTATCTTTCCCTTTGAACTAGCCAACATTAATTCAAAAGCACAAGATCCTGGAATGGAATTTTAACATGGGCTAAACAGACCAGCCTATTTTCTGAATAACCACTCTATGGCTGCTGCCTTTAGCGGCCTGATTTTTGTCCTGTGATATCTACCACCTATTGAGATCCTCTCTTTCAAAGCCTCCCTAAGAGCCACCACTTCTATGTAGTTTTGCCTGATTCCTTAGGCAAAGAGTTTTCCTCCTCTCCTTCTCTTGGCAATTTGTCTGTCATTCTCCTTGGCTTTTATCACATTTTACTCTTCCTTATTTTTATTTGGAACAAAATATCATCAAATTCAGAGAGTGAAGGCTTTTTAAAAGTCATTTAGTCCAACCTCTTTAATGTATAGATGAGGTGAGTGAGTCTAAGATTAAGTGACTTGTTCAAGGTCACATAGACCACAAATGACAGATCTGTGATTAGAATCCAGGATGACTGACTCCAAAACCAGCATTCTTTCTTCGACCTCTTACAGCCTCATATTAGAGACTTCTTTTTAAAATATTTTTATCCATAATGCTTAGTCCCTTATATATAACAAATGTTCCTATTACTTTATTGTCTAATCTAAAATGTTTATATAATGATTTTTACTTCATAGAAAAAGATTCATTTGGTTAATTAATCAATAATTATTAATTAAGCACCTGGTATGTACCATATTCCGAGTTAGACATTGGGAATACAGATATAAAGAATAAAACTTTCCTTTCTCATGAGGAGTTTGCCTTGCTATTCTTGTTAAGGGGAAATAATAAATGCATTATAAAATAGATACAATATAAATATAAAGTAAATAAATGAAAATATACATACAAAATAGTTAAATAGGTAGTTTGGGAAAGAAGGTACTAGCATTTGATAGGTTCAAGAAAGGAAAAAAGATTGTTCTTGAGATGTATCATAAAGGAAGAGGTCTGTATGAGATGGAAGTAAAGAAGCACTTTATTCTAGATGTGAGGTTGGCTGGAGCAAAAGCATGGGAATGGGGGATGCAATTCTGTGTGTAAAGTACAGGAAGAGGGTCAGTTTGACTGGATCCATAAAGCATGAGAGGGAAGTGGTGGAAAAAGAGGCTATAATAACAAATGTCACTAACTTGGTCAAAAAGACACCACAGTCCTTAGTGATCACTAAGTCCAAGATGGCTTCATAAGTTATTACATCAAATGAGTAATACCATCAAGAACACAAGCAATCCATTTAGTCTAAAAAATTAGTCTTTTATCATGCAGGTCACATACTGCATCTTTCAAAGACACTTAGCAAAACCTAAAATATATTGGCCATCTTTTTTGCTAAACTTCATTTAGCTCATAAACAGTAGGTGAGAGTTGTGCTATCTGAATATGATATGAACATAGAAGACAATATGGGATAATGAATGGCTCACTTGCAGTCAGGAAGATATATATGTAAGCCCCGCTTCAGAAATTCACTAAATGTGTGATTCTGGGTAAGACATTGAATCTTTCTTAGTCCAGTTTTATCATCAGATGGATAAACAGGGGCAGACAGGGTGATAGAGTTTGGGATAGATAATATACCGGGAACTGGGAGCAGGGTAAGAGACTGTCAGAGGATGATAGAACAAGTGCATTGATTCAGGAGGAATTGAGGTCAGAAGTGGGTGGTGGTCTTTTAACTTTTCTTTGCATATGGATATGGATATATGGATTTAAACTAATAGACTCATTGCTATGTTAGTTTTTCTAAAATATTTCCCCCTTTTTATCATTGTTAATGAAGAGTAATTATCTAGCTAGATGAAGATAGATCAATTGATGTAGATATAAAATAAATATATAGATATAGATATAGAAAAAAGTATATCACATATATACATAGCTATAATCTGTAATATATATATATATATATATATATATATATATATATATATATATATATATATGCTATAAAGGCAAAAGATACCAACAAAAATTTTAAATTGGAAAAATACAATGTATAGTGTTGGTAATATTTAGATAGTTGGGATAAATTAATCAATTTGAATTAAAAAAATTTTTCATTGCTCAATTTTAGGGTTAAGAATTGTATCTGAAATAGTTTAATGTATATTTAATAGATAAAAAACACAAGGTATTTTGCTCAGTGTCTTCTTTGAAAGTTACATAGGTTTTATATTACATGAATACTGTATATTTTTGTAATATCTAAAGGATTTATAATTTATTAAACCAGATCATAAATGCTCATATGTCTTTTGTTAATAGTTGAATGACTTGATGTGGCTAAAACATTTCATCATCTGATCAGCAGTCCCTAAACTTCTCCCCATATGAGTCTCCCTGAGCTTAGCTGGGCTGGTCCTTGTTCATTCAAGTCCTTCTCCATTTCCTTCTTAATGTCCCAGAACTGGGAAGCCTTTGATTAGAGTACTGCTCAATGTCTTTGGGTGTGTGATGATAATTATAAAGTTGCATCAACATTTTTATTTTCTTGCCAAATATTTCCTTCTAAAGCCTGCATTCTAAGAGGACAGACGTATTTCTGCATCTTAAGGGAATGGCATTGTACAAGTTAAAAAAAAAAAACAAAAAAACCTTGTTTAGGAAGAAGTATTAAAAAAAAAAATCACTTTCTCTTCTTAAGTAATGAATATAGAGTCTGCATCCAGCTCATCATTGCAAACTGCTGAGTCATTTGCCACTTGAAATGAATTGAGGGCTGTTAAAGGTTTTATAGAAGATTTCATTAAATATGTATTGAGCCGGCTTAAGATGGAAATTGTTATAAAAACTGGCAACAGTTCAAACAGCAAAACGTTTCAGTTTATGACGGAGATATTTTACTCCCTCCTGGATCCTGTCCTCCATTAGCCCATTCAAACTGGCAAGGCTAGAGTAATCTGTATGGGGTACCATAATTGCTATTGCTGCATGCGTGGCTGGTCTGAGAGCCAACTAAAACATTGTGATTCCATCCAGGTGCTTATTCTCCCGTGCAGCATAGCTCTCTGGGTTCTGTGTTAGTCTAATAGGCAGCATCCTGGTCCTGTCCGTGGGGATAAGATGTGAGATCATTTATGGTCAGGCTTAAAGTGAGCATGTGTTTCTGGGAGAAGTTTGGGGGAGGGTGAAATTCAATAAAAAATGCCTAAGTTCTTGGTCTACATTTGGGATTTCATCAGTATTAGGGAGCTCCTGGCATGGAGATTCTCTCCAGCAATACAAATTGGCCACCCCTATGTGGCTTTTACTCTTAGGGACTAGACTACAGCACTGAAAGTTTTTCTTGTTTAGGACAACACAGATAGTATATTTCTGAGGGAGGATGTCAGGGCAGATACCCCTCTCCCGTATTACAAATGAAGATGCTCCCCAAATCTCTATCTATCTATGCTTAAGAATTCAAGAAATAAACTGTTAGGCCCAAAGTATAATAGCAATAAAACTATTTCCTGTAATTGTTTTGACATGACACTGATCCATACACATTTAAGGATAATACTTTTCTTAGATTTTACTGTACCAAAAGTGTATAATCTTCAAAATATGTTAAATATATTTAAAATACATAAAATTACAAACATAGGACTATACATATATATTCCTATGAGAGAGAATTGCAAATAATGAAATATATATGCATATATGTGTATGTATTAAAATCACACACACACACACACAAACACACACACACACACATACCATATAGGATTAAGATAAATCACATACCATCCCCTTCAACCTATCTGTTAGTAGCAGCCCCAAGGAGGTTTTGCTAAGCTTAAAATGAGGGATTATATCTTAATACTTCTCTTCCATTGCAAAAACAAAAGTCATTTTAGTGCCTTCACAAAAGTCTGCTGAACATTGAAGATTTAAAAAAAAACTAATAGAATTACAAATATCTTAGTACCATATCTCTCTGAATATCACCAAAGAACTTGAAAACAGTGAGATAGCAATGGGGATAAGGATGAAAAGAAGAGAAAATGGGTTTTCATCAAAAACATGCCTGTTTTCTAGGCCATGTTTTCCTTCCCACCAACTGTGTACAAATTTAAGAATAAAGTTATAATTGTTGGGAAAAGGGAGGAAGAAAAGTTGGGAATATATATTAGAAATGACACATCCAATAAAGACATTGGGAAGAGGAGCTAAAAGTAGTAGTTGATCATAAACTTGCTATCCATAATTTGCACCTAAAATATTAGTCACTGAGGGATAAGATGGGTCATGAAAGGCAGCAGCTATGAGTCTTTTGGAAATTCTTAAGTGACTAAAAGATTTCCTTTCTCTGGAGATTTTTTTCCCCCAGACCATATCCATTATTTAAAATATTTCTCCCCATTGATTGAAAAAAATCCATTGACAAATTGTGACATATAAATACTAAACTGGGACATAAATAATGATGAAAAGGAAAATTTCAGAGAAACATGGGAAGACCTGCATGAACTGATGTAGTATAGAGTGAGTAGAAGCAAGAGAACCAATTGTATAATAACAACAAAATTTTAAAGACAATCAACTTTGAAATACTTAAGAACTCTACTCAATGCGATGACCAACAACAATCCCAGAAGACTGATGATAAAGCAAGGAATCTACCTCCTAATAGAGAGGTGATGGACTCAGCTTTAAAATGAGACATAATTTGGGGACATGATCAATGTTGGAATCTGTTTAGTATACATATATTGCCAATTTTTTCAAATATGAAGAAAAAAATTGATTAATTGAAAAAAATGTAATTATCAAATTTTTTCACAAAATGTTTTTTCTTGTTAGGGGCTTTCTTATTTTTTGATGTTTTCCATGTTCTTCTCACTGACAACTGAATTGTAACCTCATAGAGTCTTCTCTGGACTGCCATATTCTTTCAATATATTGCCTGGTCTGGTAAACAGTGAATTTGTGAGCAGTCAGAAAAGAGACAGATTGATGTTAATGTTGGCTGGAGTTTATAGATAAGATTTCATGAACAAAATGAAATATAGCCTGGAACAACTTAGTATAATAAAAAGAGCACTGAATTAAGAGTCAGAAACCTGGAATCAAATTTCTGTTTGTTCACTCATGTATGATTATAGGAAAGTCATTTCAATTCAACAAACATTTTAAAAACTATCTATTAAAATACACAAAACTTTGCTAATCCAGGAAAATAATATCCTGCCTCACAAGTCCCACTGTAACATGTAAAGAAATAAGCATAGTACAGGGATAAGAATAATTTAGATGGGAAATAATAGTCTGGAAAAGAGGAGAAAAAGAGAAAACCAGGAAGCTGAGCCTTGAAGGAGAACAAAGATTTTTAAAAATGGAGATTCTAAGGTAGAATGTTTTGAACACAAGAGATAGTATGGGCATATAGAGTGAACCATTCTGAAATATCTAGAAGTTCAATTTGTCTTGAACTTAAGCTATTTCATTACCCATTTGATAAATGGTCAAATGATATGAACAGATTGTTTTTACATAAATAAATCAAATCTATCTATGGGCATATGAAGAAGAGTTATAAATATTTTTGATTAGAGAAATACAAATTAAAAGAATTCTGAGTAACTCCCTCACACCTATTAGATTGGCTAATGACAAAAAGGAAAGTGATAAATGTTGGAAAGGACATAGAAAAATTGGGATACTAAGGCATTGTTGTTGTAATTGTTGACTGATCAAACCATTATGAAAAAATAATTTGGAATTATGCCCAAAGTGCAACCAAACTGTGCATAGTCTTTATCCAGCAATATCACTATTAGTATCCACAAAGAGATCATAAAAAATTGGGAAATGTGCAACAATATTTGTATTGTTTCTTTTCATGGTGGAACAATATTGGAAATTGAGGGGATGCTCATTAACTGGGGAATGGCTGGACAAGCTATGAGATATGACTATACTGGTATAATATGGTGCAAGGTTCCAGAAGAACCTGGAAAGACTTATACAAGCTGATGTAAACTGAAATGAGCAGAGCTAGGAAAACTTGTGATGATCAATGATTCGGATTTTCTCAGCAGCACAAATGATCCAAGACAAGTACAAAGGACTCACAAATGAAAATACTATTGATATCCAGATAAAGAATTGATGGACTTAGTTTGCAGATGGAAGCATATTTATGTCTTTTTATTTTTTTAAATTTTAAATTTTACTTTTTAAAATTTTGATCTGTTTTTTTCTTTCACAACTGCAACTAATATGGAAATATATTTTACATGATAGCACACTTATAAACTATATCAAACTGCTTACCATCTTCAGAAGAGGGGAGGAAAGGAAGAAAGAAATAAAATTTGGAACTCAAAAGCTTGTAAAAATAAATGTTAATTTTTTGATATATTAACTGGGGGAAAATAAAATACTATTAAAAAAACAGACTGTGAAGAGGAATAGTTTTGGTAGTGGTTTTCTTTGTTAAATGAAGAGATTAATCTCATAATCTTTAAGATCTCTTTTAGTTATAAAAATCTTATATCCTCTATAAAATAATTCTAAACTCCCCAAGAGGTCGTTTAGGAAATTCTACTGATAAGACCTTCTATACCATCACATTAGTGCCTACGGTCCTCACTTTGAAGAAACTTACTTTAATTTTTTCTTTTGAGGGTGGCGCTGTGGAGGAAGGGAACAATCTTTGTTCATTCAAAGAAAGTCTTTGGTTCATTATTCCAATTTAAAAAGTTCCTTGGAGACCAGAATCATAGATTCATAGATCTAAATTTGGGAGTGTCCTCAAAGGCTCCTTATTCTATAGACAAGGAAATGAAGCCCAAGGAGCTTGAAGTGATAGAAATTGAAGAAACAAAAGGCAGAGCCAATTGTGAAACAACCAGATAATAAAGACAATTTATGATAAAATATAAATAATTTGTAATCAAGTGTCCAAAAGCATAAAAAGAAAAAAATAATTTTATCTATAGAAGAAGTGAAGAAGTATGGAAAAGGTGAGGTATAAAATGGGACTTCTAAGGACTAATAAGATTAGGATGCACACACACACACAAAAAAAAACCCAAAATAAAATGGGGATTAGGGTGAATGGGAGTTATTCATGGTAGAATAATGGGTCCATGAAGGTTTTGGGCTGACTATACTATCCAAGCTGAGGATATGCTATGGAAGGTGGTAATTAAGGTAAAATAGTGGAGGTCGTCATCATCATCATCATCATCATCATCATCATCATCATCACAGCTCACATTTATAAGGTCTATAAATTGCTTTACCTTATTTGATCCTTAGAACAATCCCATGAGGTTATCCCCATTTTATTGATGAATAAACAGAAGCTGAAAAGTTAAGTGATCTCCCCAATATTACACAGTTTAAGTATCTTAGACAGGATTTGAATTCAGATGGTTTTGACTCCACAGTCTATCCACTGAGCCAGCTAGTGCTCCAAGATAATAAAATATGAGATAAATAGGGCCAGGTGCATTGACCTTAACAGGAGGGCTTCTTTTCACAGCCTGGATACTGTTAAATCAGATGACTTAGTCCCTGTGAGAAGGCTTAATGGTTAATTCAGCTGGGGAGGCTCTCAGCCTCCTCATCAATCACAGGAGGTTTTTCCAATGGCGCTGGTGACGTAAGCTGAGCTCCCCATGTAAATTATACTTCAGCATTCACATGGCTGCTATTTTTAGTCTATACAATATGTGATTTTTTCTCAAGGACAAGGGATTGTTCATAAACTATGCATAGGTCATGATGGTACTTAATGGAGAAATAACCATTTGTTAACAGAGCATTAAATGTTTAATAGTCCATTAGCATAAAACCTTTTTTTTTTTTTTAAGTTAGGGATATTTTCCAATATGGATCTTATTTCACTAGTCAGAAGAATGGTGCATTGTTGAAATTCATGGTGGTTCCTAATCTTTTGACCCTACTGGAGTATAGTAGTTTTTTCATTTCATTCTCCTAAAATGTCAGGGCTAATCACTTGATAATTATCAGTTAAACTGTTCACAGTACCTCTTCTTGGGACCTCTGCATAAACATTAAGAACAATTAGAAATTAAATACCATTTGTGAGCCCATTATACAATATGGCAGAGGGAGGGAGATCACTCCTAGTAAAAAAAAAAAAAAAAAAAAAAAAAAAAAAAAAAAAAAAAAAAAAAGAGGCCTTTGAAAAATTGTAGACTCTGCACCATCAGAGATACAGAGGGAGAAGTCAAGAATTCCTGAGTTCTTTTTTTGCCATCTAATATTGAATTGCTGAGCATGAAGTCAGATTTATCCTCTTTCTCTAAGCTAGAGAAACTGAAAAGAAGGTTAATTTTAAAAAAAAAGATGCAAAAGAGGAACAAGTGGGTACCAGAGTTGTCTAAAGATCTGCCAATCATACTGAGAAGGGCTATAAAGCTAAGACAAGAAGAAAGACATTCTCTACCTAGATCATTTTAAGTAATCAATCTTAAATTGAGGACTGTTTAGTTCATTTGAATCCCTCTTATCCTCCTTTAGGGGTGTGTGTGTGTGTGTGTGTGTGTGTGTGTGTGTGTATTTAAAAATATTGATATCTTTTGTTTTTACAAAACTTTCACTTCTTCTCTTACCTTGCCCACACAGGTAGGCAGAGATCCTTGTAACAAATATTAGAAACAACAAGAATGGGGGAGATAGAAACAGAAAGTGTGGGAGAGTAGGAAACCATTCAGAAAATCTGACCAGCTAGGTGGTACAGTGGAGAGAGAATAAGGTCTGAAGTCAGCAAGATTCATCTTTCAGAGTTCAAATCTGGCCTGAGACACTAGCTGGCTAAGTAACTGTTTACTTCAGTTTCCTCATCTGTAAAATGATCTAGAAAAGGAAATGGCAAATCACTCCAGCATTTTTGCCAAGAAAACCCCAAAAGAAATCACTGAATGGCTGAAAACAATTGAACTGCAAGAAGAAATTTAAGCAGCACATAAACTCTCTCTGAAAGTATATGCCTTGCTCCTTACCCATTGTCTTCCACCTCAGTAAATAAATGCTCTCTCTCTCTCTCTCTCTCTCTCTCTCTCTCTCTCTCTCTCTCTCTCTCTCTCTCTCTCTCTCTCTCTCTTCTTTATTTCTTTGCCATATATATATAATCAGAATATGATCCTCAATAATGATGAAGATATTCTGAGTCAAAATACATAATATGTATAACTTGGGTCACGTGGCTTATAGTGCTTTGGGTCTCTGGAAAAGACCCAAAAGGGAAAATAGAATAAAATACAATGATAGAGAAACTTCTATACATTTTCCTTTCCTGAAACTCATTTTCATTTTACAAATGTTTCCAGATTCTTTGGAAGGAGAGTACTTCAGAAAGATCAATAATAATTAGAATAGTGGGAGAAAAAAAACTCAGAGATCAAAAATTAAAATTGTCCTCTTAAATTAGACTAAATAATAATAAGTAATATATTTTAAAAGTATAGAATTTTAGAACTGGAAGAAAACATAGAAATTATCTAGTCTAACTTCTTCATCTTCTAGATAAGAAAGCTGAGGCTCTAAATGAGTTAACTTACCCACAGTCACATAGCTAGCTAGTACCTAGCCCACAAGTCAATTTTTATTCCTGGGAGTAAGCTTTCATTATTTTTCTTGTTATCAATAACAATCAGAATAATAATAGTTAAATTTTCCTTACAATGACCAGAACAGCTTGAGGTCATTTGGCATTTGAGAGGTAGAAAAATTGATACAAATCATGCTATTAAAATGTGAATATGCTATAAATAAAAAATAAGAAAATCATAAAAGTACTGAAAAATGGTAAAATGGAAGCTTTGGGACCAATATTCAACTTTTTTAAGGCTAACTGTAGACATGTTTTAATTAACACCATTGCTAAAATTGCAATGTATTAAAAAAGCCAGCTACTTACATTTGTCATATCGACAAAATGAAACATGTGCTGGGTACATGAGGCAGTCCGCAAGTACATTATTCATGCACCTGATACATCACCATATCATTTTTTACATTGGTTTGTATTAATCGTTCTTCCCTTCAAATGCAAAATGATTCTCTAAGTGCCATGATAAGGTTACAAATAAGAAATTGTTCAAGACAAAGCATGCAAACGTTAAATCTTTGAAATAATAATGATAATTTAGATTAATAATGAACTTATTTCTGTCCCTTGAATTTCTATGCATGTAGGGCTTAGATACACTCATGTTTTGAGAAAAATTTTTCATATTTACTCAGTGTATTCTAATTAAACCTTAGGTGGAGGGAAGATTTATATGAAAATAGAATCCTGGAATTAAAACCTATTAAAATATTAAACAAATTTGCTTTATAATCATATTCTTAGTTATATGACCTCAGTAGGTGTGAAATTAATATCTTACTGAGATGAGTGGGTGAAAAAAAAGAGACATTTGATACAACTGATAACACTTTAGGGAAGAAAGCTATAATCAGGTTACATATCTTCATCACAGTTCTCTTTTCCCTTTAAAAATGATAACTAGCATTTTATATCACTTTAAAGTTGTTTGTGAGATAGATGCTATTACTACCATCCCTCTTTATGGGTAAAGAAACCTAAGATGAGCAAGGTTAAGTGACTTGAGTCACTTAAACAGTAACCATGGTCACAGAGCTATTAAGTATCTAAGGAATGATTTGAATTTAGGTCTTCATGATAACCTACACCAAGATGCCATCATCATCATCATCATCATCATCATCACCACCACCACCTTTATCTTCTCCTTTTTCATCTTCATCTTCTTTTTTCTTCTCCTTCTTTTATTTCTTATCAAATGGTAACTCTTGTAATGTCCATCTAAAAGAGATAGTCCACTTTGTGTTGGAAATGCTAATCCATAGAATGTTCTGCCTAGGATTTCATTTTAATAATATTTGTTAAGTAACTAGAATGTGCTAAGCACTAGGGACTAATGTGTGATTTCATTGTTAAAGAGAATACCTGATAAACACCCTATGCCAAGACAGAATAGTTCCTTCTGCATAACTTTTAGTCTTAGAAGTCAAATGACTTACCTAGGATCCCTAGTATGTGTCAGAGGTAGTATTTCCAGATTTGAGGGTCTCTATACATTATGTTGTCTTTTAGTGGCACTAGAGAATCAAATAGGACCTACCCTCAAGGACCTGAGCGTGGGAGTGAGTGGGACATAATGTGCAAACAAGAAAGTAAATATAAGATAAATTGAGGATGGAGAAAACTCTAAACATGTTGGGGAGAGAGGAATTAGGGGAGGATTTATGATCAAAATGGCTCCTAAATCGAGCTTTGAAGAAAAAAAAGAATTATCGAAGGTAGAGATGAAGAAATAGTTAATTCTATATATGGGGAGTGGATAATATCAATATAACAATGAGGGAAATAGCATGTCAAAATAGATAGATAGATTAGGACATATTGGATATCTAGAAAGCAAAATAAAATGAATTCTATATATTCAGTATTTTAAAGTTATAATATGCTTTAGAGAAATTTCATTTGTTCTCAACTCTGTGAGCTAGGTAAGAGAAAGACTTCTTTCAAAGACATGAAAATATGGAGGCTGAGAAGTTATTAAATTTGAATAATCATAGAATGAAAACTGGGGAGAATTTAGATACCATTAAGCTCCCTCATTTTCCCAATGAAAAAAGGATTTAGAGGAATTAAACGAATTACCAAGGGACACACAGATAGTAAAGATTTAAGGAAGGAGGCAGACTCAACGTGTTAGTTATAACTTCAGCATGCTATACACTGTGCCAATTAGATTTTCCCTAAATCAAATAATTGGTAAGAGTTAGATTAGTATCCTAAACCTAGATCTTCTGCTTTCAATCCCAAAATAGCACCTGAACTGGGAGGTGAAGGTTATATCTATATGTGAGATGATGAGATATTTTAGTTCTTACCTCCCATGAGAAAACTTGATTGAATTATATGGGTATTTTAGGAGAAAATATTGTTTTTCAGCCCTGAATTATTGAGATATTTGACTAAATTCTATTTCACCTCATCCCCTAACATGAAAACAGTGTCTTAATGCTTGCAAAGTGCTTTCAGATTCTTAATGGATGGGTTTGGTTGACCCAGCAAGGTAAGCCACTGAGAGAAGATGTTTTCTTCTCTCTAGCTATTTTGTCTTTCTACAGTCTTATAGCATACGAATGATTCATTGGGAGTGGGAGGGAGAATACACAGGGGGCTGTGAGCAAATCAATAGGCATGTCTGAGTTTGTAGACCGGCTTTGACTCTTCAATGACCTTGTATGCAAGAATGCTACTGTCTCTTGCAATTGTGTTTATATTAAAAAAATATGCACTGCATTTCCCTGCAATCAATGTATCTGTGGTGTTTATTATACATGTGAATGCATGTGTTTTACCTGCCATTGTTGTTCTTCAATTGTGTCTGATTCTGTGACTCCATTGGGATTTTCTTGACAGAGATGCTGGAGTGATTTGCCATTTCCTTCTCCAGATCTTTTTACAGATTAGGAAACCGAGGTAAACAGGATTAAGTGACTTTCCCAGGGTCACACAACTAGTGTTTGAAGCCATATTTAAATTCAGGAAGATGAGTCTTCTTGATGCCAAGCCAAATGCCCTATCCACTGTGCCACTTAACTGCTTTTACTTGAATATATTAAGTATCAATTAAACATAAGTTCATTACAGAATCATATGTTGAGAAAGGATCTTAGAGACCATCTTGTTTGACTTCTTAGTTTTATAAGTGAGTAATAAAAGGTCTAGAAAAACTAAATAACTGGTTCCTGTTATACAAGTGATTATTGGTGGAGCTCAGATTTAGACTTAGTTCTCATTCTAAATCTAGTATCCTTTTTTCATTGTGATACTTGGAAACATTTCACTAATCTCCCCATTACTTCACTCACTTAAAAAAAAACATAATAACAGTAAACTTTTTATTTTGCTTCATTTTATTTTTAAGAAATGAACTGTCTTATCCATGGTCCTGACTTTTTTTCTTTTCAGATTACCGTTAGTTGAGACTACTGTTCACATTTTTATTATTAGAGTTGAAAAAGGAGAGCATGATGGGAAGAGAAATAGGGAAGAAGGAAAGAAGGAAGGAAGGAAAGAAGAAAAGAAGGAAGGAAGAAAGAAGAGAAGAAAGGAAGGAAGGAAGGAAGGAAGGAAGGAAGGAAGGAAGGAAGGAAGGAAGGAAGGAAGGAAGGAAGAAAGAAGAGAAGAAAGGAAGGAAGGAAGGAAGGAAGGAAGGAAGGAAGGAAGGAAGGAAGGAAGGAAGGAAGGAAGGAAGGAAGGAAGGAAGGAAGGAAGGAAGGAAAAAAGGAAGGAAGGAAGGAAGGAAGGAAGGAAGGAAGGAAGGAAGGAAGGAAGGAAGGAAGGAAGGAAGGAAGGAAGGAAGGAAGGAAGGAAGGAAGGAAGGGTGTGGAGAGACAGAGAGAAGGAGAGAGGAAGAGAAGGTGGAATAAAAAAAGCATTTATTAACTACTCTGTGCCACTGTGCTAAAGATTTTGCAAATATTATCTTATTTGATAATTGAAAAATTTGGCAAGTGTTGTTTTTAACTCTTCTGTAAAGCTGTTCTTAAAAAAAAACCTCAAAATTAAACAGTGTGTGTGTGTATGTGTGTGTGTGTGTGTGTGTGTGTGTGTGTGTGTGTTGAAATTGTATGCAATATATATGTTGGGGTCTTCCTCTAGATCTCTGGATGGGTTATTTATCATCTATCCCTTGCTTCTGCTGCATAACCAATCTGCCTTCTTTTGTGCACATAAATCTCTCTGATAGCCCTTTTTACCTCATCTTCTATGAAACATTTCATTATTAAAATGTTGAAGCCTATTCATATTCACATATAAAACCACAGATTTAAAGATGGAAGGGGGCTTAGGGCATATCTAGTCCATCTTCATTTTACAGAGGAGGAAACTGAGGCCAAAGGAATTTCAATGACTTTCTCCAAATCATTTAGGTAGATTCAGGGGCAGATCCTCTGATTCCATATCCACTATTCTTCCCAATGGACCATACACCTTTTTAATGCCTTTTAATTCTTCAGGAACCATAGAATTCCATAAATATGCAGCTTTGTTTCAGAAAAAAACTCAGTTATTATTGAAGGAAATGTATGGTTTGCCAAAAAATGATACAATATATCTGCCAAGGAAAAGCATAGAAATTTGTAACAATAGAAACAATAATACTTTATGGTTGACTAAATGCTATCGTCACAATATTCTCATGAGATCAGCAGTGTAAGGGATACTAGGCTCATCTTATAGATGGGGAAACAGACTCCAAGTTAAATCAAATGAAATATAAAGCAATTTGCAAAACTTCAAATGCTTTGTAGATGTTAATTGTGATTATTAGTATTAGCATTGTTGTTAAATGACTTGCCTAAGATTATAAATCTAGTAAATCCGAGAGATGAACTTCAAATATATCTCTCACTTTCTACATTCATCCCACTTTTTCCTTTCTTTCTCCTTCCCTCCCTCCCTCCTTCCCTCTTTGTTTCCCTCCCTCCCTCCTTCCTTCCCTCCTCCCTTCCTTCCTTCTTCCTTCCTTCCCTCCCTACCTACCCCTCCTCCTCCTCCTCCTCCTCCTCCTCCTCCTCCTCCTCCTCCTCCTCCTCCTCCTCCTCCTCCTCCTCCTCCTCCTCCTCCTCCTCCTCCTCCTCCTCCTCCTCCTCCTTCTTCTTCTTCTTCTTCTTCTTCTTCTTCTTCTTCTTCTTCTTCTTTTTCACACACACATATCCATGTTTATAAATTCTCTCTTCCTCTGTCTTTTTCTTCATATACACATCTATATTTGTAATTTTCTTTCTATGTATATATATATATATATATATAATATATATATAATATATAATATAAACATATGTTAGATAGATGTATACATGGATGGATAGATGGAGAGGATAGATAGGTGGATGCATAAATACATAGATAATAAATAGAAATTTACATATTAAGCTTGGGGCCCGGGCTTAGGCCACCCTATACTCTAAAGAAATAATTTTTCTGGATTTTTTGCTCACAGCACCGATACAACTTATTTTGCATTTTTGAAAGGGGGAAACTGGGGGTAGAGACTGTTTTCCTTTCCTGAGCTTAATTCCTTTGTAGACTGAAAGGCAAATGGGAGAAAGTAGAATTTTCTTTCATTAGAGCTTTTGACTCATTTTGACAGGTCTCAGCAGCAATGAACTTATCTCATCATTTCCCCATAGTTCAGTTAATATAACACAACATGAGAAGCCTTTAGCCACATTACTTCTGAAGCCTCTGGCTTGTGATCTTTTAACAAAACTGCTCTCTGTGTACATGGCTCAGATACAAGAATTGACATGCACAGTGAGCATAGATTCAAATGGTCTGTCTTTAACCCTTTTTTCCTCCAGGGTCACAAGGAATATCTTAGGATGGGGATATTATATGTCCTTGAGAGAATCTGAGGAGCAAAGTTTCAACCTCAGTGATTTCAAGACAGTAACAAATATAAACAGAGGCTCAGCCATAGGGATTTAGAGAAGCACCAGATCTAGTCAGGACAGGAATTTCTTCTGGGCTGAAAATGAGGAGAGAAAGGTGGTACTAGGTTCAGTGCACACAGGTCTGTTCTGTGCCATGTCTTTTGTCCCAAGGGAACTCCCATTTTGGCACAAAGGGCAACGAGGTTAATGTCGATGTTACAACCGAAAACTGATTTGATGCTGGAGAGAAGAGCCTGAGAATAGGAAGTGCTTTGGGCTCTGAATGCCAAGATTAGGGCAGTAATGCATAACTATTCTACTTGGCATGCAGAATGCCCTCTCAGAATGAATTATGTTCTAGGGGGCTCTGGAAAGGTTCTTAATAGAAGTGGAAATATTGGTCAACTCCATGCTTAAAGATGAGAGAGAGAACCATCTTTCCCTAAACTGACAGTGTTTGAGCCTCTCCCAGACTACAAGGATACTGGTCCCAAGGGATAGGAAGATGAAGGAAAGCTCCTTTTCATCTAAACACAAAATAAATCTAGAAGCTGTCACATGAAGATCTTTTAGATGATTTTACATGTTGTAAATTAAATATCTTTGGAAATCAAGTTACTTCTTTCAAGCCTTCAAATTGTGAAGGAATGATAATGAAGATAATAATAAAAAAAAAAAAACTGATGATCATCTTTACTTTCTAATTCCTCTTACTCCCAAAATTTTTAGGTATTTCTTTACTCAATTTCCAAAGTGTTGCGTATTCTACTCAGTGTCCTGGGACATATTACTGAATTAGCAACATTGATATAGTAAGACAAAATTGTTTGGCACTCTGAAAGTATGTAAACACAAATTATATACATAGCTATACTGTGTTTAGTATATACATATATACAAAGAATTTATGTTCTATATATATATATATATATACACACATATATATGTATATATATATATACATATAGGCATAGATATATGTAGGTATATGAATGGTTATACACACACACACACACACACACACACACACACACACACACACACATAGATACATATTATACTAAGAATCCTTCTAGAGCACTGCATGGCATCAGCCAGGCTGAAAAAGGCATCTACAGAACAAGTGGGACAGTTGTACCTAACTAACCAATCCTGATATTCAGAGGCCAAATATACATAAATTATAATGCATCCTCAAAATTATCCTACAACAAGCTGACAAGACCTCAGATGATTAATAAGCAGTGGAAAACTTAAAAATCCTGGATCAGTTTTCAAAATCAAAGTATAAAATAAGGTTTGGTAGCAGTAAAAAATAAAAACAGGAAAACACATAGATAGCTCTCTAAGGGACTAAGACAATTAAATTGTCTGGTGCTGTTATATGAAGTATTGCTTCAAATTGGAGATTAAAAACATTGAATTCCTTCCAAAATTTGAGAAATTATAGGTACTTTTGGAGTTTGAGAAAGTGAAAAGTAAAGAGTAATAATAACTGGCTAAATTACCGCCAATCTCCAGAAACTTCCAACATATCAGGAATTTATACTTGGGTTTGTTTGATTAGTTTAATTACTGGCCTATTTTTCTAATTCTTCAGTGAAGAACTTCATTGAGTTGAAAGGGAAAAAAATAAAAGTCATGTGATTTGAAGTCATGTGAAGGTGGTGGAGTGCAAAACATTTGTGTGAATTATAAAGAAAAAAATTGAAGAGAATATAAGCAGCTTTGAAAAGATAGAAAATCAGTCCCTCAGGAAAAAAGTCCCTGAGAGATAGATTTTTCTGAAATGAGCTGTGGATGTAAACCTTCTGTAAAGTTGGCTATAGTGAATTATTTTCCACAGGTACTTTTACATATGACTATTTTCAGGGCTTTAAGTTTGCCTCTATGAAGCTCTGAATTAAAGGAGTATTTAGGACTATAAGATCATTAGATATTAAATATTTGTATATTATATGTCATAAATGTGCATTTTGGTTTCTTTTTTTTTAAATTTTTTTTATTATATATATATATATATATATTTATAATATTATCCCTTGTATTCATTTTTCCAAATTATCCCCCCCTCCCTCTATTCCCTCCCCCCGATGACAGGCAATCCCATACATTTTACATGTGTTACAATATAGTCTATTTACAATACATGTGTGTGAATATAATTTTCTTGTTGCACAATAAACATTAGAATCCGAAGGTACATGCAACCTGGGCAGACAGATATTAGTGCTAACAATTTACATTCACTTCCCAGTGTTTCTTCTCTGGGTGTAGCTACCTCTGTCCATCATTGATCAACTGGAAGTGAGTTGGATCTTCTTTATGTTGAAGATTTCCACTTCCATCAGAATACATCCTCATACAGTATTGTTGTTGAAGTGTACAGTGATCTTCTGGTTCTGCTCATTTCACTCAGCATCAGTTGATTTAAGTCTGTCCAGGCCTCTCTGTATTCCTCCTGCTGGTCATTTCTTACAGAGCAATAATATTCCATAACCTTCATATACCACAATTTACCCAACCATTCTCCAACTGATGGACATCCATTCATCTTCCAGTTTCTAGCTACAACAAAAAGAGCTGCCACAAACATTTTGGCACATATATGTCTCTTTCCGCTCTTTAGTATTTCTTTGGGATATAATCCCAGTAGTAACGCTGCTGGGTCAAAGGGTATGCACAGTTTGATAACTTTTTGGGCATAATTCCAGATTGCTCTCCAGAATGGCTGGATTCTTTCACAACTCCACCAACAATGTATCAGTGTCCCAATTTCCCCACATCCCCTCCAACATTTATCATTATTTGTTCCTGTCATCTTAGCCAATCTGACAGGTGTGTAGTGGTATCTCAGAGTGGACTTAATTTGCATTTCTCTGATCAGTAGTGATTTGGAACACTCTTTCATGTGAGTGGATATAGTTTCAATTTCTTCCTCTGAGAATTGTCTGTTCATATCCTTTGACCATTTATCAATTGGAGAATGGTTCGGTTTCTTATAAATTATGGTCAGTTCTCTATATATTTTGGAAATGAGACCTTTGTCAGAACCTTTGTTTTTAAAAATATTTTCCCAATTTGTTACTTCCCTTCTAATCTTGTTTGCATTAGTATTGTTTGTACAGAAACTTTTTAGTTTGATGTAATCAAAATCTTCTATTTTGTGATCAATAATGATCTCTAGTTCTCCTCTGGTCATAAATTCCTTCCTCCTCCACAAGTCTGAGAGGTAGACTATCCTCTGTTCCTCTAATCTATTTATTATCTCCCTCTTTATGCCTAAATCATGGACCCATTTTGATCTTATCTTGGTATATGGTGTTAAGTGTGGATCCATATCTAATTTCTGCCATACTAATTTCCAGTTTTCCCAACAGTTTTTTCCGAATAATGAATTTTTATCCCTAATGTTGGAATCTTTGGGTTTGTCAAAGATTAGATTGCTATAGATGTACCCTTTTTTGTCCTTTGTATCTAATCTGTTCCACTGATCTACCGGTCTATTTCTTAGCCAATACCAAATGGTTTTGGTGACTGCTGCTATATAATATAGCTTTAGATCAGGTACACTTAGACCACCTTCCTCTGAGTTTTTTTTTCATTAGTTCCCTTGCAATTCTCGACCTTTTATTCTTCCATATGAATTTTGTTGTTATTTTTTCTAGGTCATTGAAATAGTTTCTTGGGAGTCTGATTGGTATAGCACTAAATAAATAGATTAGTTTGGGGAGTATTGTCATCTTTATTATATTCGCTCGGCCTATCCAAGAGCACTGAATGTCTTTCCAATTATTTAAATCTGATTTTATTTTTGTGGCAAGTGTTTTGTAATTTTTCTCATATAATTCCTGACTTTTCTTTCGTAGATGGATTCCCAAATACTTTATACTCTCAACATTTGTTTGGAATGGAATTTCTCTTTGTATCTCTTGCTGTTGCATTTTGTTAGTGATATATAAAAATGCCGAGGATTTATGTGGATTTATTTTGTATCCTGCCACTTTGCTGAAATTTTGAATTATTTCTAGTAGCTTTTTAGCAGTCTTTGGGGTTCTCTAAGTATACCATCATGTCATCTGCAAAAAGTGACAGTTTAATTTCCTCATTTCCTACTCTAATTCCTTGAATCTCTTTCTCGGCTCTTATTGCCGAGGCTAGTGTTTCTAGTACTATATTGAATAGTAATGGTGATAGTGGGCAACCTTGTTTCACTCCTGATCTTACTGGGAAAGGTTGCAGTTTATTTCTATTGCATATTATGCTTACTGAAGGTCTTAAATATATGCTCCTGATTATTCTAAGGAATAGTCCATTTATTCCTATACTCTTAAGAGTTTTTAGTAGGAATGGATGCTGGATTTTATCAAATGTTTTTTCTGCATCTATTGAGATGATCATATGGTTCTTATTAATTTGATTATTAATATGGTCAATTATATTAATAGTTTTCCTAATATTAAACCAGCCCTGCATTCCTGGAATAAATCCTACTTGATCATAGTGTATTATCTTGGAGATGATTTTCTGAAGTCTTTTTGCTAATATCTTATTTAAGATTTTAGCATCAATATTCATTAAGGAGATTGGACTATAATTTTCTTTCTCAGTTTTCGATCTCCCTGGTTTAGGTATCAGTACCATGTCTGTGTCATAAAAGGAGTTTGGTAGGACTCCTTCATCCCCTATTTTTTCAAATAATTTATATAACATTGGGGCTAATTGTTCTTTAAATGTTTGGTAGAATTCACATGTGAATCCATCTGGCCCTGGGGATTTTTTCCTGGGGAGTTGATTAATAGCTTGTTCTATTTCTTTTTCTGAAATGGGACTATTTAAGCAATTTATCTTCTCCTCTGTTAATCTAGGGAGCTTATATTTTTGGAGGAAGTCATCCATTTCACTTAAGTTATCAAATTTATTGGCATAAAGTTGGGCAAAGTAACTCATTATTTTTCTAATTTCCTCTTCATTGGTGGAAAGATCCCCCTTTTCATTTGTAAGACTATCAATTTGATTTTCCTCTTTCTTTTTTTTGATCAAATTTACCAAAGGTTTATCTATTTTATTGGCTTTTTCATAAAACCAACTCTTGGTTTTATTTATTAATTCAATAGTTTTTTACTTTCAATTTTATTGATTTCTCCTTTTAATTTTTGTATTTCAAGTTTAATTTTTGGTTGGGGGTTTATAATTTGGTCTTTTTCTAGCCTTTTAATTTGTAAGCCCAATTCGTTAATCTTCTCTTTCTCAATTTTCTTCAAATAAGCCTCTAAAGATATAAAATTTCCCCTTATTACTGCTTTAGCTGCATCCCAAAGATTTTGATATGATGTCTCATCATTGTCATTATCTTGGGTGAAATTGTTAATTGTTTCTATAATTTGCTCTTTCACCCAGTCATTCTTTAAGATGAGATTATTCAGTTTCCAATTACTTTTTGGTCTATTTACCCCTAACTTTTTACTGAATGTAGCTTTTATTGCATTGTGATCTGAGAAGAAGGCATTTATTATTTCTGCCTTCCTACATTTAATTTTGAGATCTTTATGTCCTAATATATGGTCAATTTTTGTATAGGATCCATGAACTGCTGAGAAGAAAGTATATTCCTTTCTATTGCCATTCAGTTTTCTCCAAAGGTCTATCATACCTAGTTTTTCTAATATTCTATTTACTTTTTTAATTTCTTTCTTGTTTGTTTTGTGGTTTGATTTGTCTAAATCTGAGAGTGCAAGGTTGAGATCTTCCACTATTATAGTTTTACTGTCTATTTCTTCTTGCAGTTCTCTTAACTTTTCCTTTAGAAAGTTAGATGCTATACCACTTGGTGCATATATGTTTAGTATTGATATGGCTTCATTATTTATGCTACTTTTCAGCAGGATATAGTTTCCTTCCTTATCTTTTTTTAACGAGATCTACTTCTGCTTTTGCTTGATCTGAGATAAGGATAGCTACCCCTGCTTTTTTGGCTTTACCTGAAGCATAATAGGCTCTGTTCCAACCTTTTACCTTTACTCTGTATGTATCTCCCTGCTTTAAGTGTGTTTCCTGTAGACAACATATTGTAGGGTTCTGCTTTTTGATCCAATCTGCTATCCATCTCCGTTTGATGGGATCGTTCATCCCATTTACATTTACAGTTAAAATTACTAATTCTGTATTTCCTGCCATCATATTATTCCCCAGATTATGCTTTTTCCCTTGACCCCCCTGATCCCCCTCCCCGATATTTAATTTACAGACCCCCCTTGTGACGCGCAACCCTCCCTCTTTTTTTTTTTTTTTTTTAGGATCCCTCCCCCCTCCCTCCAAGTCCCTTCACTTATTCTCCCTTTCCTTTTCCCTTTTCCTCTCCCCCCTTTTAATGAGGTGAGAGAAAATTCTCTGAAAAACAAATATGTTAATTATTTACTCTTTGAGCCTCTCCTGATGAGAGTAAGATTCACACAATGATTCTCCCCCTCACTAAGTTCCCTCAGATATGGTGTATTTTCTATGCCTCTTCCTGGGATGTAGTTTCCCTCTTTTTATCACTCCTTCCCCTTTTTCTGAACCGACCTCCTTCCCTTTACTACACCCCCCTTTTTTTCTTTTATATCAGTAAAATCAAATTTTCCTTGAGTATTTTTTATATACCCACAACAGAGTTACAGTTCTCAAGGGTTCTGTGTACCTTTTTCTGTTTCTCTTCAGTCTTGTGGATGTAGATCAAATTTTTTGTTTAAGTCTGGTTTTTTTCTTAGAAACATATAGAAGTCCTCTGTTTCATTGAATGACCATCTTCTTCCATGGAAAAAGATGCTAAACTTAGCTGGGTAATTCATTCTTGGTTGCAGTCCTTGATCTTTTGCCTTACGGAATATCAGGTTCCAGGCCCTTCTATCTTTTAATGTGGAGGCAGCCAGATCTTGGGTGACCCTTATTGTGGCACCTTGGTATTTAAATTGTTTTTTTCTAGCTGCTTGCAGGATTTTCTCCTTTGTGTGGTAATTCTGCAGCTTAGCCACAATATTCCGTGGTGTTCTTTTTTTAGGGTCTATTTCAGAAGGAGTTCGATGAATTCTTTCCACATCTACTTTCCCTTCTGTTTCTATTATCTCTGGACAGTTCTCTTTGATAATTTCCTGTAAAATAGAATCTAGGCTCTTTTTTTGGTCATAGTTTTCTGGAAATCCAATAATCCGCAGATTATCTCTCCTAGATCTATTTTCCAGGTCTATAGATTTTCCCAGTAAGTATTTGACGTTGTTCTCCAGCTTCTCATTTTTTTTTGTTTTGTTTGACTGATTCTTGGGTTCTCTGTGAATCATTCATTTTTATTTGTTCCATCCTGACTTTTAAGGAGTTATTTTCTTCTTTCACAGTTTTCAGTTCTTTTTGTAAATGCCCAATTTCGTTTTTAAATGAATTATTTTGCTCTATTGAATTTTTTTCCATTTCCCTAATTTTTTTTTGAGAATTATTTTCTTTTTCCAATTCAGAAATTCTATTTTCTTGAGACTTTTTTATCTTTTCCAATTCAGAAATCCTACTTTCCTGTGTTTTTTTAACCTTTTCTAATTCATAAATTTTGTTTCCCTGCATCTCCTGTGAATTCTTTATTTTTTCCAACTCCAATTTCAGGACGTTGTTATTCTCTATCATAGCTTCCCTTTCCTTTCCCCATTTTTCTTCAATCTCCCTCAATTTTTTAAGAGTTTCTTCTAGGAGAGAGTTATGTGATGGGGGGCAGGGATCGTTTCCCTTTGGGTTGTTATCTGCTGACTCTCTGCTGTTAACTTCCTCGGGGTTGGATACCCGCTCTTTCTCTGTATAGAAGGAATCTATGGTTTTTCTAGCTTTTTTGCTCATATTTAAAAAAATCTTTTGGGGTCTGTCCCTGGGGTAGGAAATTATTTATTTACTTCTTTACCAGCTTCCTCCCAGACCGGATGGATGCAGTGGCTCCTGAGCCTGAGCTAAGATAGAGCTCTGGGAGAGAGTTCCCCACCCCCTCCCTGGAGGTGCCTCAGAGGTGATTAGCACTACTGTGCTTCAAGGGCGTAGAATAGTAAAGACAGCACAAAGCCCAGCCTATGTGTCCGGGTGGGGAGTGGATGTCTGCAGCAGGTGACGTGAAAAGCCCCTGTGCTAAAACTGGAAGTGTCTGCCAGAAACCGCGGTTCCTAGTTCAAAGGTTCCGCTTCTCTGGGACTTCCTGGAGCTGAGTTCCACTCCCTCCAGCTAAGCTAGGCAGTGTGTGTTGCCTTGGGCCGTATCCACCCACTTGTCAATCTCTTAACTATTCTCAGGTGGTAGCTGAGGCCACACCCCCTGGTGCCGAGATCTGCTGAGTCACCTCCAGGGTCCGGGGAAAATCTAATCTGAGTTTTAAAATATTTTGGCTTTCTCTTCTGAACTGCTAAATAACCAGCAGAGAAGAGCTAACAGCCTGCGCCAGACTCCTCCACCTCAGTGGCCTCTCTGATCCCAGAGCCCCTCCCAGCGCAATGGGCGCAGTGTGCCACTACCCCACCGTCTGTGCTGGTCTCTCCCATTCCTCCCCTGGGAACTGACCTTTCCTGTTGAAACTCCAGATTCTCTTCAGCTGGTAAGTCGTGCTTCCAGTCCTTGTGGTATCTATCAGTCCTGGGCTAATTCTGAGACTTAATTTATCTAATTGGTTGTGAGGGAGTGAGGACGTTCACAGAGACGTGTGTTTCTTCTCCGCCATCTTGGCTCCGCCCCCCGCATTTTGGTTTCTTAAAGTAAAAATGGATGTATGTCATTAGACACGAAGAGGTCCTAATTTGAGGTGTTAGAGTTAGAACAGAAGTCATGTGAGAAAACACTTGAGGGACTCAGAAAAGTCAATGAAAGAAGCTATTTGCAAAAGACAGATCATAGAATGGATGAAACTTAGAAGCTGTCAGGAGTGTCACACATCTAAAATCAGTTGACTGGAAACATAAAGGCTCTAAATTTGATATGGGGAACTGATCTGAGTAGAGGAAAATTTTGATGAACAGAAGTAATTGGAGAAATAATTTTGTGTTGAATGAAGAGATCACTTTGTAAAAGCAATCTTGCTATCCTTTGCTACCTCTCCACAGAGGAAGCTCTGCAGAGCCCAGGACTAATCCTTTTATTAACTAAAAGAGCTTGACACTGATTGAGAGGACCACGAGTCACGAGTGGCTGAAAAGTGGCTTTCTCCAGAAGAAGAGGAAGAAGCATAAGTGAACAAGATGCCACTGTTCCAATGACATGTGATGCAGAGCTGTTCCCCAAAAAACCAAACCAATGATCCATCACAATTGCTTTGGACACATGAGTTTGCTACTCATATGCTTAACTGAAAAGGTTTATATTCTTAACTTTTAGGTTTCTAAAGTTTGTTCTTTCTTCTTTTTAAACACATATTTTGTGAGAGTGGCCCAGGATTATAGGTGAACTTTTATGCCTTTTTGAAACATTTATTCATTTATTTATTAATTTAACTTTTTATTTGTTTGTTTACTTATTTATTTATTATAATATCTTTTTTATTTTTTAAAGTACACAGATAGTTTTTAACATTCATCTTTGCAAAACCTTGTGTTCCAATTTCTTCTCCTACGGGCAGAGCCAAGAAGGATAGAGAAGACAGTTTTTTATCTGAGCTCTTTCTGACTTCCTTAAAAATCAAAACCAGATCAAGCCTCTGAACAGGTTTTTGAGTGAAAGAATACACAAATATTTGAAATATAACAAATTTCTAGCAGAATGTATTTTGGAAGAATTTCAGGAAATTTCTGTCTTAAGTGAAAAAGGTGAGACATGGCCAAGTGCAGGAACAGAGCAAGTTGGCCCAGGGCAGCAAGGTCTCCACATACCAAGGTAATCTAGTTAGAGGCTTTTAGCCAAAATACAGCAGCCTTGGCAACTCTGTCCTGATTCAGAAGACAGTAGATTAGCAGAATAGCTGTGAGAATTATAATGCAACTATTTAAAGCAAATAGTGAGACCTTGTTCCCTAGAATAATGCAGAACTTGGCCACACCCACCCAGTATGGAAAGAAATCCAGGAGAACTGGGCCCAGGGCAGCATAAAATCCCTGCCACCTGTAGAGGAAGCTAGGGACAATCTCCTCTTTGCCTTAGGAGCAGATCTCTAAAAATGAGCAAAAAAACAAACAAACAAAAGAGCTCTGACCATAGATAGCCATTATGGAGACAGGGAAAAACAATAAAGGACAATAAAGCTAAAATACCTCTAGATGATGCCTCAAAGGATTATATGAGTTGTCTCCAACTCAAAAGACTCTTGGAGGAATTCAAAAATTATCTTAACAGAGAGTTAGAAGATAAATAGGGGAAAGAAATGAGAGCTTTGCAGGAAATTGGAAAAGGAAACAGAAATTACATGAAGAAAATAATTCCTTAAAATATATATCTGATGAAATGTAAAAATAAAACAATTCCTTAAAATAGATTGGGAAAATGAAAAAAGATAACAACTCCCTAAAAATAGAATTGGCAAAATGGAAAAAATTCAATGAACAACACAACTCATTTAAATGTTTGATTGGTCAATTGCAAAAGGAGGTAAAAAAGCTAACTAAAAAAATTAATTCACTAAAAATTAAAACTGAAAAAATGAAAGTTAATGACTCAAAAAAACTTCATAAGTCAGTCAAATAAAACAAAACAAAACAAAACAAGAGAGAGAGAGAGAGAGAGAGAGAGAGAGAGAGAGAGAGAGAGAGAGAGAGAAAGAAAATGTAAAATACCTCATCAGAAAAATAATGACCAGAAAAATAGTTCCAGAAAAGACAATCTAAGAATTTTTGGACTACCTGAAAATTATGATGCATAAAAGATTTTAGATGACATTTTTCAAGAAGTCATCCAGGAAAACTGCCCTGATGTCCTAGAAGCAGAGAACAAAATAGCTACTGAAAGAATCTATCATCATTTCCTGAAAGAGATCCCAAAATGAAAATTCCAAGAAATATTGTAAATACCAGAATTATCATATCAAGGAGAAAATGCTATAAGTAGCCAGAAAGAAACAATTCAAATGTTGAGGAGCTGTAATCAGGATTACCCAGTAATTACCCAGGATTACCCAGTAAATTCTATCTTAAAGTATTGAAGACTTGGAATATGATATTCCCAAGGGCAAATGAAGTTGGACTGCAGCTAAGAATCAACTACCCAGCAAAACTAAGCATTACCTTTCAGGGGGAAAAAGATAAACATTCAATGAAATAGGGGATTTTCAATTATTTTTTAATGAAAACACTAGAACTGAACAGACGATTTGTCTTCAAATATAAAAGTCAATAGAAGCATGAAAATGATAAAAAGGAAAGAAAAAATGTTTTTAAAAGTTAAAACGTTTACATCCATGTATGAAAAAATGTCGTTTAACTTTTGAGAACTGTATATTTGTTAAGAGTATACTTAGAAAGTGTATGTATTTTTTGACTTTATTGTGATGATTTAAAAAAGAGACTAGGGGTGGAAAAGAGAAACAATTCAAATGTTGAAGAGCCACAATCAGGATTACCCAGCATCTAGTAAATTCTATCTTAAAGTATTGAAGACTTGGAATATGATATTCCCAAGGGCAAATGAAGTTAGACTGCAGCTAAGAATCAACTACCCAGCAAAACTAAGCATTATTTTTCAGGGGTAAAATATTCAAATTTCTAGAGGAGAAGTGAAAAGAGCAGCAAGAAGAAATAGACAGCAAAACTCTTTTAGTGCAGGATTTCAATCTCCCTCTATCAGAACTACATAAATTAAACCACAAAATAAAAAAGAAAGAAGGTAAGGAGGTAAATAGAATTTTAGAAAAGTTAAATGTGATAGACCTTTGAAAAAAATTGAATGAGGACAGAAAGGAATATACTTTTTATCAGCAATACATGGAACCCACATAAAAATTGGCTATGTATTTGGACATAAAACTCTCAAAATCAAATGTGAAAAACAGAAATAATAAATGCAACTTTTTCAGGTCATGATGCAATAATAATTACATGTAATATAATACTATGTAATAATAGACCAAAATGATTGGAAACTAAATAATCTAATTCTAAAGAATAAGTGGATCAAACAGCAAATCACAGAAACGATTAATAATTTCATCCAAGAGAATGATAATACTGAGACCACATACCAAAATTTATGGGCTGCAGTCAAAGCAGTTCTTAGGGGAAATTTTATATTTCTATATGCTTATCAATTTTTTCTTCTTCTACCCCCTTTCCTTCTACTCTACACAATCCAATATAGGTTAAACATGTGCAAATTCTTCTAAACATATTTCAATATTTGTTATGCTGCACACACAAAAAGTTATTATCAAAAGGGTAAAAATGAGAAAGAAAAAACAAACAAGGAAACAAAAACAAAAATTGAAAATACTATGATCTTTTTTTTTCACCTTGTAGAAATTGTAAAACAAGACACACACACACACACACACACACACACACACACACACACTCCAATCAGAATATTATCTTTTCCTCACAGGTGAGTACTTTCTTTTAGAGACTTATGCAGACTTAAAGCACCAGCCTTCGGATTTGGCCAATGTCACCCTCTCATCTCCCTGATTTGTACAGTTTAATTTTTTGCAATAATGAAAGCCATGTGGTTATACAAAGCTGGGTCTGAAAATTTAGTGTTGTCGAAAATATCCTCTCCTCTATCTCTATATAACAATAAATTACTAATTCAAGAAAAAGAAGAAAGAAACTATTATGCTGTTATCTACATTCCATTCTCTGACCCTGAATTTGGATAAATCTTTTCATCACAAGTCTATTGGAATTGTCTTGAATCACCTCTTTGTTGAAAAGAGCCAAGTCTATCACAGTTGATCATCATATAATCTTGTTATCGTGTACAGTGTTTTTATTTTTTTTGTTTTCTTGGTTCTGCTCACTTCACTTAGCATCAGTTTATATAAGTCTTTCCAAGTTTTTTTGAAATTAGTCTGCTGATTATTTCTTATAGGACAATAATATTACCTAAGAGTTATATGCCATATTCCCAACAGATGGACATTGACTTAGTTTTCAGTTCCTTGCCACTAAAAAAAAAGGGCTGCCACAAACATTTTTATATATGTAAGCCCTTTACCTTTTTTACAGTCTGTTTGAGTTACAGACCCAGTAGAAACATTACTGGATCTAAGGGAATGCCCAGTTTTATAACCCTTTGAGCATAGTTCCAAATTAATCTCCATAATGTTTGGATCATGAAATGTTATGTTTTAATTATTATTTTTCCTTCTTTTATTCAGAAAAAATGTGATCATTCTTTGAGGACAGAAATGACAAAACACTCCAGTGTTTTTGCCAAGAGAATCCCAAATGAGTTCATGAAGATACTCACAAGATTGCAATAATTGAACAATAATTACAAAAATGATCATCTTTGCTTTTGCATTCTTATTTATTAAATATTTCATGTGAAATAGGTAATAGTATCTTAGTAATTTATTTATGTGAATTAAAAGTACACTGGTAGGGGCTCATTACTTGTGCTCATATGTTATAGATAGGCATTTTCTCAGGGTTACTCTTAAGACCTTCAGAGTGAGTTGTAGCACTGTGCCTGCCTCTTTGAGGAATATCCCTGACTTGCCAAAGTGAGCAAAGATGGAATAAGCAAACATTTGATTCCAGGGAGCCTGGAAAAAAAAGAGGATTAATACCATACATGCAATGCATATTGACAACAGGCTTGTTATTTGAGACAGACACAAATGTACAGCTTCATGGAACAGAAAAGAAACATAGGCAATGCCTTAATATCATATACAGTCTAAGGGCATAGGTGTAATGACCCAGAATAATACCCAATTGGTGTACATATCAGGAAGGCAAACTTAGGATTTCTAGGTCTTGAGGAAGGTTTTTTGTAGCCCATTTTTTCCCCTTTTCCCCCTCTCCTAATCTCACCCCCATATATACCATATGGCATCAACTACTCAGAGCTGAAAAACTAATCCTTTTATCTATTTAGTTAATTTTCAAAAAGGGAAAATATGAACATATTCATTACACAAGCATTATTAACACGTTTAGCATTTCAATTCTTTTTTTCTAAACTAGGCATTTAAGATGGTTGATTCACATTGCAAAGCAGGACACCTTTGAGTCATCGATCATAGAAATTAGCATAATGTCTTATCTAAATTTCATTAATTTTGTGAAGAAGCTCCACATTTTCAGTTCTATATGCTATATGTAGGGCACATGTTATAGCTAATCATTAATATTTTTGAGAGCAGAAGCTCCAATTAAATTCTAAGTGAATTAAGAAGGAAGGAGAAATAGAAAGGGTGATTAACTCTGGTCACAAAGGTTTGTGAAGATAATTTAACAAGTATATGGTAGACAAGAGAAAGAGTATTGTGTGGGCATAGTCTGTTATAATTCCATATACTATTATTACTTCCACTGAACTAGGCTTGATGAATAGTCATGTCTGACTCTAAAATGATTTCAAGATGAGGGTACTTTGACAGCCTTAGATACTGAATATAACAGAGGAATCCAGATGTTGATAGTGTTGGAGATGACCCTTCTACTTTGCAGGTTTGCAGGCAACTTCTCATTTCCTGATGACTTAGGATCAGAGATTTTATGTTGAGAGAGACATTAAAGGTCATCTAATCTAAAAATCTTAATATTTTAGATTTGGAGCTGGAAGGCATCCCAAGGCTATCTTTCTCAATCCTCTTAATTTACAGACAAGGAAAATGAGACCTAAAGAGGGCTTCCTCTGAATCTAGAGCTGGAGTTCAATCAAAAGAAATTATTTACCCAAAATTATCATTATCATTCAATAGAGATGTGATATAGTTATACCTAGGCTTTATAAGTCACTTTGGAAATTAAATAGAGGTCAGATTGGAATGAGCAGAAATTTGAAGCCAAGGGGTCAATTAGGAGTCCATTACAATAATCCAGACAAGAGATATTGAGTTTGAATTAGAGTTTACACATAGAGAGAATATTAGTAGGCAAAAGGGATATAGATATACATATATATGTATGTATACATACTTGCATGCATGTAAATGTGTATATCAGCCTACTGATTCATGCTTTAATGATATGTAAATTATAAATATATATGTGATATGTCATATATATATATTTATAGTATATATATATAGTATATCTATCTATCTATATGACATATATATATATAGTATATCTGTATGTGTGAATAGAGAAATAGAGATAGAGAGTGAGTGTTCATGCTTTAATGATATATCTATGTTTGCATGCATATATCTATATACATATGTGCATGTGTGAATGATGTCATGAAGGTAGAAACAACTATCTGGCAATGGCTTGGCTAAGTGGAGTGAATACACTAGAGGAATAAAGGATAGTATAGAAGTTGTTACTGATTAGCTAGGAAGATGGTGATAAAACTACAATAAGGAAATTTAGAGGATAGGAAGACTGTAAAAATGATTAGTTTGATGATGGATATGAAGAATTTGGGATGTCGCTATACCAATCAGACTCCCAAGAAATTATTTCAATGATCTAGAAAAAATAACAACAAAATTCATATGGAAGAATAAAAGGTCGAGAATTGCAAGGGAACTAATGAAAAAAAAGTCAGAGGAAGGTGGTCTAAGTGTACCTGATCTAAAGCTATATTATATAGCAGCAGTCACCAAAACCATTTGGTATTGGCTAAGAAATAGACCGGTAGATTAGTGGAACAGATTAGATACAAAGGACAAAAAAGGGTACATCTATAGCAATCTAATCTTTGACAAACCCAAAGATTCCAACATTAGGGATAAAAATTCATTATTCGGAAGAAACTGTTGGGAAAACTGGAAATTAGTATGGCAGAAATTAGATATGGATCCACACTTAACACCATATACCAAGATAAGATCAAAATGGGTCCATGATTTAGGCATAAAGAATGAGATAATAAATAGATTAGAGGAACAGAGAATAGTCTACCTCTCAGACTTGTGGAGGAGGAAGGAATTTATGACCAGAGGAGAACTAGAGATCATTATTGATCACAAAATAGAAGATTTTGATTACATCAAACTAAAAAGTTTCTGTACAAATAATACTAATGCAAACAAGATTAGAAGGGAAGTAACAAATTGGGAAAACATTTTTAAAAGCAAAGGTTCTGACAAAGGTCTCATTTCCAAAATATATAGAGAACTGACCCTGATTTATAGGAAACCGAACCATTCTCCAATTGATAAATGGTCAAAGGATATGAACAGACAATTCTCAGATGAAGACATTGAAACTATATCCACTCACATGAAAGAGTGTTCCAAATCACTACTGATCAGAGAAATGCAAATTAAGACCACTCTCAGATACCACTACACACCTGTCAGATTGGCTAAGATGACAGGAACAAATAATGATGAATGTTGGAGGGGATGTGGGAAAACTGGGACACTGATACATTGTTGGTGGAGTTGTGAAAGAATCCAGCCATTCTGGAGAGTAATTTGGAACTATGCCCAAAAAGTTATCAAACTGTGAATACCCTTTGATCCAGCAGTGCTACTACTGGGATTATATCCCAAAGAAATACTAAAGAGTGGAAAGGGACCTGTATGTGCCAAAATGTTTGTGGCAGCTCTTTTTGTTGTAGCTAGAAACTGGAAGATGAATGGATGTCCATCAGTTGGAGAATGGTTGGGTAAATTATGGTATATGAAGGTTATGGGATATTATTGCTCTGTAAGAAATGACCAGCAGGAGGAATACAGAGAGGCCTGGAGAGACTTACATCAACTGATGCTGAGTGAAATGAATAGAACCAGAAGATCTCTGTACACTTCAACAACAACACTGTATGAGGATGTATTCTGATGGAAGTGGAAATCTTCAACATAAAGAAGAGCCAACTCACTTCCAGTGTATCAATAATGGACAGAGGTAGCTACACCCAGAGAAGAAACACTGGGAATTGAATGTAAATTGTTAGCACTAATATCTGTCTGCCCAGGTTACATGTACCTTCGGAATCTAATACTTAATGTGCAACAAGAAAATGGTATTTACACACATGTATTGTATCTAGGTTATATTGTAAAATGTATGGGATTACCTGCCATCGGGGGGAGGGAGTAGAGGGAGGGAGGGATAATTTGGAAAAAAATGAATATAAGGGATAATATTATAAAAATATATATAATAATTAAAAAAAAGAATTTGGGATGTCTGTGGAAAATTCAATTGGAGGATGAGTGAGAATACCACCTCTTTCAATTTTAAAAGTATGGCCCAGGTCTAATCATTTCATCTTTCTAAGAACCAGTTTTTTTATTTGTAAAATGCACTAAGCTAGATTTTTAAATAACACCTTCCTGGAAATTACTGCTGTTATTTATTTTCCTAACCTGAATGGCAAGTGTCTCTTGATTAGCATGAATATATCAGCTGGCTATCCTTTGAAAAGACAAATAACTTAGTTACACTGAGAAAGCTAGTAGATGTGGTGGTATACAGAAAGCTAGAGTAGGAGTTATGAAGATGTGAGTTCAAATCCTACTTCAGATACTTCTTAACTGTGTGTTCTAGATAAGTTATTTAAGCTCTGTGTACCTCGTTTTCCTTGACTTAAAAAATGGGAATACTAATTGCATCTAAAGCTATTTTGCGAAATGCTCTACAAATCTAAAAGTGCTGTGTGAATACTCACTAGAAGACAATTTCAAGTCAAGAAAGCATGGGATCTGTCTCATAGTACCAAAAATTTGTGTTATTTTCTGAGTGTGCAATAAAGACTCTCCTCTAAGTGGAGAGATTTGTGGCAGGGATCCTAGATGGACCTATGTCTCTTTTGTCAAAAGAAGAGCTGACTGCCACAACATCATGAATCAGCAGAAAAAAGGTTGATATTAAGGCAAATCCTTCATGTTGTTTCTGTTTATAAGTATCTGAAACAACAGACTAATAAAGCTTTGGAAGGAATCTCCTCTTTTAGAAACCTCAAGCTCCAAGTAAACCTCTAGATGGAGGAGAAGGTCAATCAGGAAGATAGAAGAGAAGAGTTATACTGACAGACACCATAGGTCTTGACTTGATTTGTCATTCCATACCACATGACTACTCACTTCCATCTCAGCCGTGGCAAATGATTGCATTTTAATTATTCCTTTGAATTTATGTCTTCTAATGTTAAATAACCCCTTCTTTAAAAGTAAATGTAAATTTAGAGTAAATTTCACCTGACCTTACCCCTTCAAATAGGAAAGTATACATATTATTTTCCGTAAATTAGAATGAAAGCTTCTTGAGGATAAGATTTATTTTGTTTTTTCTTAATTATTTTTTTTTTTTAGTACTGAACACATTGGCACCCATGCTGTAAGCACTCTATCTTTATTAAATGAATGTATCAATGGTGAAAGAAAAGCGAATGTGGAGTGCTAATTTTTTTTTTTTTTTTTTTTTTTTTTTTGTACAGCTAGCTTTGGAAGTCAATAGGGGTACTCCAAAGACCAATGTGAGTTTCTAAAAATATGTAGATCTGTATTATGAATGCCTGAAAAGGTCATAAGGGCAGCTGAGAACTTTCTACTTGAAATCAGATACCCTGTATTTAAATCTCTTTCTCCCTTACTAGCTGTATGGAAAATACAAATTAATTAATCTCTCATAACTTCAATGTTCTTCTCTGTATGAAAGAAATAATAGTACTTCCCTGCCTTCCTCATTGGGTTATTAGGAAAAAAAGTTTTGGTAAATCTTAAAAATGTTATCCAAATGTTAGTCAACAATAGGGAATAAATAGAGATTCCAAACTTACTAAAACAGAGAAAATGAAGGCTAAGATAAGCTAGATGAGATGGTAATGGCCCAGGAGAGAGTGTTTTCAAAATTATTTTTTTGTTTTTTTGTATTGACCCAATCATTTTCCAATAAATACCCTCTCCCAGATACAAACAGTGTTTTCTTTAAAGCATCTGCCACAACAAAACCATCTTTCCAGCCACTATGGCTGCTTTGAAAATTTTTTTGTTTTGTAACTTAGGAAAAAGCATGTAGCAATATTCATCTGGAGGCAACAGTGGTCATTGTAATTCATCTGAATTTAGTTGTTTTGAGTATTGTCTTAATTTTCATCATTACAATCATTATGGTTATTTGTCTCCTGTGCCTGTTTCTTCATACTGCCTCATACAAGTCTTGTCATGTTTCTCTAAATTACTCATATTCATCATTCCTTATGGTATAATAATATCCAATTATATTCACAAAACACAATTTGTTCAGCCATTCACCAATAGATAGTAATCTGATTTATTTATTTATATATTTTTTTGTTTTTGTTTTTGTTTTGCTACTATAAGAAATGCTGTACAGAATATTTTGGTATGCAAAGGCCTTTTTGAAAAGAGTCACTGATCTCCTTATTCCTAGTAGTGGGATCATAGAATCAAAGATTGTGGGTCTTTTAAATAAATTTCTCCTATAATTACAAATTATTTTCCAGAATGATCTGACTAAACCATAGCTCTACCAATAGTGTATTAGAATGTATTTCTTCCTACAGGTCCTGTAGCATAGACTATTTCCATTTTTTTAAAATCTTTGCCAACTTGATATATATAAAGTGATATTTCAAGCTTGTTTTAATTTATATTTATTCTATTAGTTAATAAGATGCATCATTGTTGTATAGTAATTAATAATTTGTATTTCTTTTTTGATGATTTTGTTTATAATTCAGCTATTAGTTGTATATTTATTTCAATTTCCTAAAGGTTTTAATTACCCAACATTTATCACAAATGTTTTAAGCCAGGATTTTCTCACAACTAATATTCCCCCAAATATTTTTCTTCTGCTTTCAATGATTTTGTTTATATATATTTAATTTTATATGATATATATTTTTTGTTTTTATAATATCCTTGATCCCTTAGTTGATTATGAAATTCCCACAGGTATAAAATCTTGTTTCTTTCTTTCTTCATGTTTTCATTCCTTCTTTCTTCACTTCCTCCTTTTCTTCCTCCCTCCTTTCCTTTTTCTCTCCTTCCATCTATTTCTTTCTCCCTTCCTTCCAAGCATTGGGATATAATATTTAATTGTTCTTTGATCTTATTTATCCAGTCTATTCTGATTTGGGTCTTTTGGAAACAAATGTAGCCCATAAACCCTAAGATATCTTGTGAAGTTTCAGTGACCAAAATTTATTTTCTTTTGTGCAGAGCACTATAAATAAAAGTATAATACTTTACATGGACAGGAAGAAGGGAAAGAATAAAGAAAAGAAAAGAACTGTGTTACTCAACTGATTGTTCCTAGTTGGGTCTCGAGTGATTCATCTCCCAGTACTTTGTCCACCAGTAATGTCTTGTCCTTTGTTCTTGGAGAGGACCCATCAGGAAGGGGATGCCATGCCAGGCAAATGAATTGCATTTAACTGAGAGGAGGCTGTGCAAAATCAATTGCCTCATTTTCCCCACCAGAGCCATCTTGGTTCAGTGGCCAGATAAAGATCCAAGACAACTGGAGATGGCCCTGGGTACTCTTAATTGCCCAACAATAGGTCCCAGGTCAAGCCCCATTTGATCATTATTTGAGCTCTGATGGGTAATTTTAATTTGTTAAAGAGACAATTATCTGACTCGATGCATACTTAGCTTTAATCACTGAATAGGTGTTGCTTAATTTAATCTGACAAGATACAAAATTCTGCTTTGAACAATTTTTTTGTTTTGTAACTTAGGAAGAAGCGTGTAGCAATATTCATCTGGAGGCAACAATGGTCATTGTAATTCATCTGAATTTAGTTGTTTTGAGTATTGTGAAAGACCTCATCTTAAAAGGCTGAGGTCTCCTATAGCATCCAGGGCCATCTCCAGTTATCCTAATCAATGCCATTGAATCCAGATGATTTTGAAGGAGAAAGTGAGGTTGGAGATTTTGCACAGCCCTTCTTCATTAAATCTAATTCTTAAATCTAATTGTATGTCATAGTATCCCTTTCTCTGATATCATGATCCTCTTCAAGAATGATGGACAAACAATAAACAACAGCAAGGACGCCAAATGTATCGAGCTGTCGTCTCCAGAAGCTGCCGGATCGCTCTCTGGGAAGAGATCTGCTGTGTCTTCTACTCAAATCTCTCCAACAGATTCTTCTTCCTGTAGTGAACTGTTGTCTCCATGTAGTTGCTGTTAACTCTTGTCCAGAGAAGTGACTTCCCTTCCTGCAGGGAGCCCCGTCAAGCCTGATGCAATGCAGAGTCTTCTTCTATCTCTGGGAGTCCTCTCTTTTATTCTCCCAGAGAATGGGCGTGGGATAATGCAAGGGCTTCTGGGAAGAACCACCCCAGCCAATGAGCTTGCCCCCTCTATCAAGTCAACCTGAGTTCTCACCTTGTAATTGTCCAGAAAACCTGAATTCTCACCTTGTCACTGTCCAGACAACCTCAGTTCTCACTTAGTAATCCTAACACTACTTTTCTATTATTTTTAACCAGCATAAGATAACTTTGATTGTTATTCTTTTACCATGTAATTTGAGATAATAGTAATCTTAGGCACTTTTATTCTTTTTTAAAAATTTTCATTATTTCTTTTGCAATTCTTAATTTATTAAATTGATTACTTAATCTAGTTATATATAATAAATGACCCTTTGATATTTTCCTTGATATAACACTAAATTTGTTAAAAATATAAGTACTTTAATAATTTTTCTTTTATTAGTATGACTCATCCACAGACACAGACAGGTTCTATTAATTCTACTCTTCTTTCTCCAAAGAGTGTTTTATAATTCCAGGGTAGAGGTGAGGGGAAAGGATCACACAGAATCAGAGATAGAATACTATGACCTAAGGAATGAAATCTAATCACAGTGACAGTAGAGGATAGTGCAAAGGAATACAGTTTAGGAAAATTGAGTAATTTCTACCACAGCATAATTTTTTCTTTCATGAATTTCAAAGAGCAAAGCATGGCAGGAATGTAATGAAGCATTCATATTACTACATGACCTTAAGTGAAGAATGGGGTTATTTTGGGGAAATTTGACAATAGTGGCACATAAACTAATCTGACCATTAATCATTACAGCCAAGGCTCAAAATTGTACAGGAATCTTGGAACAGGAACCCCTTTACTCCAGGAGCAGAGCTCAACCATAAAAGAAAAAAATGAGGAAATACTATAAGAACTTTGACCATAGAAACCTACTATGGTAACAGGGAAGACCAATTCAGATGAGATCAAAATATTCACAGAGAAAATCTCAGAGTGATGTGAATTGGTCCCAAGCCCAAGGAGACTTCTTGTAAGTGCTCATAAAAGACTTTAAAAGGCAAATAAGAAAGGTAAAAGAAAAAAATGAGAAAAGAAATGAGAGGTATGCAAGAGAAAATCAACTGCTTGGAAAAGGAAGGGAAAAATTGAAGAAAATAACTCTTTAAAAATACAATTGGCCAAATTTTTAAAAATCCATTGAAGGAAACAACACCTTCAAGATTAGAATTAACCAAATGAAAAAAGAGATACAGAAGCTAACTATATTAGAAAGTAGCAATCATCAAAACCATTTGCTACTGGCTAAGAAATAGAGTGGTACATCAGTGGAATAGATTAGCTACACATGACACAATAATCAAGACCTATAGTAATGTAATATTTGATAAATGCCCTAACTCCAGCTTCTGGAATAAGAACTCACTATTTGACAAAATTCACTGAAAACTTGGAAAATAATGTGTCAGAAAATCGGCATAGAACTACTTAGGAGTTTTGTAACTTAGGAATGGGTATATGATTTAGGCACAACGGATGATACATATACACATTAGGAGAGCAAGGGATAATTTATCAATCATATCTTTGGAGAAAGTAGGAATTTGTGATCAAAGAAGAAGTAGAGAGAATTATGAAAGACAAAATGGACAACTATGCATTAAATTTAAAAGGTTTTATATAAAAAAAATCAACTGAAAAAAGATTAAATGGGAAGTACAAAGCTGGGAAAATCTTTACAGAGAGTATTTTTGATAAAGGTCTCACTTCTAAAATATATAAAGAACTATGTTAAATTTATAAGAATACGAATCTTTCCTCAACTGATAAATGGTCAAAGGATAAGAATAGACAATTTTCAGACAATGAAATTAAAGCCCTGTATAGGCATATGAAAAAAAATGTTCTAAATCACTATTAATTAGAATCATGCAAATTGAAAAAACTCTGAGGTACCATCTCATACCTCTCCGATTGGCTAAGATTACATTAAATGTATGTTGGAGTGGTTGTGGGAAAACTTGGACACTAATGCATTGTTGGTGGAGTTATAAAATTATCCAACCATTATGGAGAGCAATTTGTAACTATGTCCAAAGGGCTATAAAACTGTGCCTACTCTTTGATCCTACAGTGTCATTATTGAGTCTATATCCCAAGGAAATCATAAAGGAAAGAAATGGACCCACAAGTGCAAAAATGTTTTCAGCAGCTATTTTTGTGTTATCAAAAATTAGAAAATGAGTAGATGTCCATCAATTTTGGAATGGCTGAATAATTTGTGATATATGAATATAATAGAATATTATTTTTCTATAATAAATGATGAACAAACTGATTTTAGAAAGTTCTGGAAAGATTTACAGGAACTGATTCTAAGCAAAACAAGCAGGACTGGGAATGTATTGTACACAATAACAGCAAGAATGTGATGATCAACTATGAAAGACTTGGTTTTTCTCAGTGGTTCAATGATCCAAAGCAATCCCAATGTGCTTTGGACAAAAATGACATTTGCATCCAGAAAAAAAGAATTTTGGAGATTGAATGTAAACCAACACATTCTATATTCACTTCTTTTTTCTGTTGTTCTTTTCTCTCCTATTTTTTTCCCTTTTGCTGACTTTTCTTTCCCAACATTATTCATAAAGCAGTGTATGTTAAAAATAATTAAATGTCAAAAACTTTATAAAAAACTTAATAAAACTTTATAAAAGGAAGTCCTTTCTTAGATTGAGATGAAGTTTTGCTCCTAGTAACTCATACATTGATCCTAGTTCTTTCCAGTGGAACAAAATATTTCAAGCAACTCACAGGTACTTATTGCAGTCATATGCCTGGCCTACCATTGATAATCTGAAACTCATTGAAATCATCTACTGAATTCACAAACAATAGTTTAAAAACCCTATGTAACAAAATGCCTTGAAGTATGGCCTGCTGTATCTGGCTGATGGGTTGTATTTATCTCTCTGTTCTTGGTTAATATTTGGCTTGGAGAGCAGAAGAGGTGATGATTTTGTTTTGCCTGTGCTTTATATACTTTTTAGTGAGCTATTTTGTGACAACTGAGCTTGGTTGGTTAGCTGTTTCCCAGGGCCTCTATTTAAACATCCAGTCTATAAAGTTCTCAGTAATTGCTTTGTTTTCTCTGCAATCTATTTAATGGAGTTTATATATTTCCTCATTAATTAAAAGTTATTCTGCTTTGTGTTTAAATCCTAAGTTGGGTAAACTAAAAGTGGTAACTTTGAAGAGGACCCTCCTCCTAACTACTATTTAATCTTTGGTATTTCACTCTCCTAATTTCTGACTTTGCAATAATATAATATAATTGGAGAGTTCCTAGCTATATGTGATATCTAAAAATGTCCCCTGCCAGTTTACCCTCATACTTATCAAGTGGGATTCTGTCAGAGAGTGTACTCTTGTTTTATTTTATTTATTTTATTTGATTTAATTAAAGTTTTCTAAAAAAAGTCTTCATCCCATATTTAGTCTCTAAAAACAACCACACATTGATTGAGCCTCATGAACTCTTTTAAGTTTACCTTGAATAAAGGTTTTACTTTATTGGGCCCATTTTTGATTGGGGCTTAAAATAATATATTTTTCAATTCATTTATAACCATTTTCCTTCACAAACTGTATGTTCTAGATAAATTGGAATCTTAGCTATTACCCAAACTTGGCAATTCATTTTCTATCTTCAATCAAGTTGTTGTGCCAGGAATCCATTTTTTCCTTTTTATCCCCCACTTCATAAGATCTTTAGTTTCCTTTTGTTTTTAGCTCAAGCTCAATTTCCAATGCTGTCTTTTCTGATCCCTTTATTTTTTTTTTTTTTTTTGTGGGTGTGTGTGTGTTCCTTCCATCCTCAGATAACTTTGTACTTTCTTAAATTTTTACATTACACAAGATAATATGTTTCTTAAGGCAAAGACTTTCATTTTTGTCTTTCAAATATATGGCAGGTTGTAAATATTGTTGAATTGAATCAAGTTGAGATGGCTCCTTTGTATCCAATTTATCCATTCTTCCATCCATCTAACATCATCTTCCCTTTGGCAAAGATCAGATCACATGGTCCCCACTGAAAAACCTTCAATGTTTCCCTAATGATAACATGCTCAGTCTGGCATTTGGAATTTGCCACAATATAGCTTTCTAGCCCTATTTCTTGTTCCCTTCCCTGCAGCCAAAATGGATTCTTTTTGTTCTCAGAATTTGGAATTCCATCTCTTTCTTAGTGCATTTGCACAACCAAGTTTCCCTCAGACTCCTACTCTTGTCTCTTTCTGGAAAGTACTCTATATCCATACTTCAAAAGCATTATCTTTCAAGGTTCAGTTCACACACAACATGAAAACTTATCTGATCATAACAGTTATTAGTAATTAATATTAATTTACTTGTGTATGTATCCTTGCATATTGCCATGAATGTAGTAAATATTTAATAAGTTCTTATTGAATTTAACTATAGAGATATAGAAAACAAACAAAAAAACCTGTTTCTAAATATATTTATTACCGACTAAGAACCTTATTATCCCAATATGTTCAGAAATACAAATTCCATTTTTAATACCATCTTGATAGTTATTCAGTATTAATTTGTCACCATCCTTTTATTTAATTCTCTACCTGCAATTAGAAATTGTATTAAAAGTATGTCCTGGGCTTATATTATTTTCAGTTTTTTGGTCAGGACTGAAAAACTCTAGGAAGGTTCATTATAGGGTTATCAATAGATTTCTCATAAATTATCAGAAATGCATAGAAGTAATGGGGTTTGCTAAATCTTTGGAAGCTTTGTCACATCTCAGATATGACGTTGAAATACATATTTCCCTTAAGAGTTTCATCAATGGGATGTCTCATCTCATAGTATTTTATTTATTGATCTTATATTTTTTCTCTTCCTCATATTTATTTTTCTCATTCTCTTATTCTCTCATAAAACTTGAGTTTCATTTTATACACAGAGTATATATAGTGCTTTGTATTTAATAGTATTTGCTTACACATCTTGTGCCCCCAATAGAGGTTTATTTCCTTGAAGTCAAGAACTTTTCTGAACAGCTTCTATGAACAAAAATCTTTGGGGGATGCCAAAAATCAATAACAAAAAGAAATATAATCAGGACATCTTCATTACCTTGTATCAGAATATACTGAAATATGAGAGAAATTGCTTCCAGGATTTTAAAAAGAGATTTTTGATTGCCACCACTGTTGCTTTTGTTGTTGTCATCCTTGTTGTTATTTTTGTTGTTGAATCATTAAAATCAAAGAGTAATTACCTCACTCACTACACTTGAAATACACAATGAAACCTTGTTGATTAGAAAGTGACACCTTTAGCTAAGATTGTCCCCAACTTTCTCTTCTCTTTTACACTGACATCAAATTCATTATGTTGATTGGAATAGATAACTCCTCGAGGTCCCTTTCAACTTTAAGATCCTATGATTCTGTGATTAGACAGAAGAACAAATCTGGGCCACTGTTGAAATTGTTTGCTCTTGTTTGAAATATGGGACTATGTAAAACTGTATGAATGACTTAGTGCAAAATTATTCATTTAAATTTATTTAAAAACATAACTCTTATTTCCAACTCTTCTATAAGATGTTTTTAAAATTTTAATATTACCTGTACATGTTCCTTTTTTTCTTTCTTTTTTTATGCATCATTCTAATCCATTCTATGCAATGCAGGACTTTATATTATCTTATGCTCATCTTTAGCTATCTCCTGTACATAAATCTTGCTTTTCTAATCAGACCATATGGCTTCTTGAGATCAGGGGTTATATTTTATACTTCTGTTTTGTATAGTTGCCTTCGTATAGTGAGAATCCAATAAATACTTTTCAGTTAATAAATTAACCTCAGAAATAATACCAGGGAAAACTATAAAAAGTCAAGGCATACATATCTTTTCACCTCCCTTTCTGGACTTTTCACTATTATGGGACCATATTTTCTTAAATGCTGAGAGGTTATCATGAAACTCTTAACTATGTTCTGCTGCTCATGTAACTTTGCTCTAAACTCATATATTTTTTCGCATCTACTTTCTCCAAACTTGTTATCGACTAGTTGGTATCAGGAAAGGATCTAACAAGATAATGTTAATTAAGATGATATTGACTTCTTAAAAATTAATGCTATTTGTCCTGGGAATATTTGCATTTTTTCAGAGATGAATGCTTTACTTTAAAAAAGCAGCAGTAACAACAACAATACCAATTGAAACTGTAACAGTAACAACTAGAATTTGTAGAGCACTTTAAGATTTACTAAGCTTTCTTATCACTGCAACTCTGTTCAATAAGAAATGTAAATTTTTTATTCCCATTTCATAGAGGAGAAGAATGATGCTCTGAGAAATTTAGAGATGAGTTGCCCCTATTCATGTCGTTAATAACTGGTCAATTATGAATATGAATCGATAGCTTTATACACACTGTCAGTGCATCTTCTATGATAGAGTACTGCCTTACTAAAATAATTTTTAATATGCCTGTAAATGAAATATTCTGGAGACAGAAAGACCTTTCCCTAGGGCCAAAAATCAGGTTCCAGAGACAGCTATCCACTGAGTCTATGCAGAAGGTAATCTCTGTATTGCTTTATACATCTCCTCCATGCATCAAGAATATCTCATTCTTTGGGGACGCATGAAACCACTTTCCAACTTTAGAAAGAAAAATCAAGGTATGAGAATCAAATTTGAAATGTTCACACTTCCAAGCTAAAAATTCAGAATATATCTTCTTGTCTATATTTTTCCATCCTCCTTTGAGGAAAGGAAAAAATGGTTTTCTACGTAATTCAGTACAGAAAGAAAATATAATTGATGATGACACAAGTTTAAATTACAGAGGAGCAAGGAGAGGTGGAGAACCATTTGTAGTAGAAACATTTAACATATTTGCATTCATATCATATTTTTCCAGGAATGAAAACAAAATCTCTTGACTTAAGAAAAATCTTCTTTTCCACTTTTTTTGTACTCCAGAAGGAATACCTACTCCAATTCAGCTTTCTTGCCCCTTTCTAGATGTTAACAGTAAGAGGTCCAATTAGCACCATTTTTATACCTTTCCTTAGAGACTCTGAGTCAGATTTATTGAAAGCTGATGGTGTAATTTAGTCAAGTGTTTTAATTTAATCACCTGAATACTTTTGCTAGTTGTTATTTAATGACGTTAGGGGTCTGAATAAATGTTAGGAGTCAAAATATCTCTGTGAGAAAAGATATCCCCTGATAATTAGTTCCTTTCCATTTTTCTGTGCCTCAGGTTGATCACAGGTTTCAAGTCTCATTGTCATGGGAAGGTCTTCAATCTCCTAGTCTAGTCTGACATTATACTGTGATAAGAGGCATTAGCTGTCGTTTCTGGAGCATAACTATCATGAGCCAAAAGGGTTTTTGCTCTAACATTATATCTAGGAGGCTCCTCTTCCTGTAAGAGAGATTATTTTTTAAACTATATCTAAACTCGCTGTTCCCTACTGTCCATGCTGCTCTGTGGGGCAATTCTTCTCAGGATCCTGTTGTTGCATTGCTCTCTCCTGAAGAAACTTTAAAATCTTGCATTTATAGAAACAAGGACTAGACTTTCTAGGAATCAGGAATCTTCACCTCCAGGTGCCATTGTATCTATTTTGCACACACTCTTCAGTAGACTGTCCTTTATGATGGTTATTTCTGGGGAGTAGGGGAAAATGATTTGAGGGCAATGCAGGACTAAATACTGTGCTTTTCTCATCAAGTAGAGATTTATTTTTCCAAATTATAATTTGTGACAATTTCAGTTACTGATATTCTCTAGAAGAAGTTGTTTTTTTTTTGTTGTTACAGAACTCCTCAGAGCATAATTCTTACATATTTTCCTCGCCCCCCACTACCACCTTACTTCATTTGGAACAAGGAAAAAGAGGATTCAATGATTCTCTCAATAAAATTCCACTCATGAAGTATTTCAGTGCCTGCCAGACACAATGGAAGAATGTACAAGCTATTTTCTCTCCTGACACAAGTTGGGATACATCTTCTATCTGCCCATGATAAACCCTATTCCAAACACAAGAGTGAAAAGGACTTAGAAATTGAACCTTCCTGACAGGTATGGTTCAAAGATGGAAGGTCCAAACTTGGTAAGCCATGAATCCTCTGTGCCTTGCTCTTAGACAGAATAATGGAAACCAATTTAAGTAGAATTATTCTGGCTAAAAGCTTCCAAGAAATCTGTGTTCCTAACCTGTGATAGCTCTGGTTTCTTTGTGGGGTGTGCTATTGTTTTGAAGACAAATTATATCTGTCAGGAGTCAGAAAAGTCTCAGGAGTAGTTCAAAATCAGTGACTGGGTATTCTCAATGTCAGCAGTTTAAGTCTCCCAAAGCAGTGAGGATTTCCTGGCAGGCCAGTTACCTTGTGTGCTCACTGGTCCCATAGTTCAGCCAACCAGGAAGGCATCTGAGAAAGCACAACAAATGAATCAAAAGAAAAGGTGAAAAGAGGAAGGAGACTGAGAGGAGAGGGTTCTTTGTCAAAAATGAGATAGCACCCATAAGATTCCAACAGGTTGCACTGGGAGCTTTGGGACACCTTGTGCAAGCTTTCTAATTTTTGAATGCAAATCCCCTGGGACTGCATCCATAATGATTTCTGTATGGTAGAATTCCAGAAGTTCAAAGATTAATGCAAAAGTATGAAGTGAATGCAATTTGGTCTAAATTGCTTCGTTTGATCCTGTGACCCATGGGAATTAACCTTCACATGGACCCTGGATTGGTGACAATGAAAGGCAAACAGGCAGGCAAATGCAGGAGAAAGTTGTCTTCTCTTTGAACTAAAGAAAAAGAGTTCAGAAGAGGGATTGAACTCAAATTTTGCTCCCATCAAGCCTATCTGCTCTGGATACCATTTATAATCATCTTTTGTGTTCCCTTCCCTCAGTGAAGATATGCCAAGAAAGTCTCCTTATGGGGTTCTAATAGGGTTACCTGAAAATGGGAAATTACCATTTGTTTGGGCTTCTACATAATGTCTCATAGTAGTTTCTTTTGCTTTTGCTTTTTTTAACCTTGTACTTTGTCCACCATGGAAATTTTTTGAGTATCACATACACACACACACACACACACACACACACACACACACACACACACACACCGTATGGAAACACTGATTCTGAGCCTGTGCACATATACATAAACATACGTATGCTTATTATTGTTATTACTGTTTAGTCATTTTCAGTAATGTTTGATTCTTAATAATCCCTCTTGGGGTTTTCTTTGCAAAAACACTGGAATGGTTTGCATTTACCTTTTCCGCTCATTTTATAGATAAAGTAACTGAAGCAACTTTTCCAAGAATAAAGCAAAATATATATTCTTTACTTCCCCTTGAATATACAAGATATTGTGTTCAAACTATTTTAATCTTTCATTTGTTCTTCCTTTTAGGGATTATTTAGCTGAAAAGGAACTTCCATGTTTGGTAGTCTAATTCCCTTCATTTTGAAGATGAGGACATTTGAAGACAGGTGAAATGATTTTTCTAAATTCACAAAAGCATTAGGAACAGAACCAATTTCTTTAAGTTCAAATCTCCTTGGGAACTATACACAAATAACTTCTTTCTTCTTTCTAAATGTAGGTGATCAACCTCTTTTAATTCTTCTTCTCAACTCAGGCCCTCCATAATTATTATAATTTTTAGTAATAAACATGGCTGCTCTTCCAGACTAGATCCAATTTGGACATTTGTCATTCTCTTTAAAATAAAGTCCAAAGAAATGAGAACAATGTTTCAGAAAATGAATGTTAATGGAGCTTAAAGTGGAAAAAGTATTCTGTTCTTCATCTACATTCATGACAGACTTGTTTAAGGAGTAAAGAGGTAGTATGGCCAGTATTTGATGGTCCACTCTTAAAGGAAGCTATATTAGAGCACAAATCCAAGTATGGTGAAATATTTTCTTTCTATTGTCCAACCTTACTTGTAAACCTGAGATAGTTTTATTTTTTTTAATTTCTACTTTTCTCCTTCCTTTCTTTCCTTCCTTTCCTTCTTTCCTTTTCTTCCTTCCTTCTAGAAAAACATATGAAAAATTAAAAATAATTTGAATATGGTAACTTCCTTCTTCCCTCCCTCCCTCCCTTCCTTTCTCCCTTTCTTCTTTCCTCCCTTTCTTCCCTCCTTTCCCTCCCTTCCTCCCTTCCTTCTTTTCTTCCTTCCTTCCTTCCTTCCTTCCTTCCTTCCTTCCTTCCTTCCTTCCTTTCTTCCTTCCTTCCTCCCTCCCTTCCTCCTTTCCTTCCTTCCTTCCTTCCTCCCTCCCTCCCTTCTCTTCCTAAGTCTTATTGCTGTCACTGACCTTTAACTTCCCAACTAACAGTGGTAAGTCATTGTATACTCTCTACTCTGGGCACTAGTATTAATGCTGTCTAAGATCACATTAGATTTTTATTTTTATTCAATGGATTTCATTAAACATTTTACATAGAAAAATCTGTGATAAAAAGATACTGACAAAATAGTCCTGTATCGAAGGAGTTTACATTTTATTAGGGAAAGGATAAGATATATAAGATAGTTTGAGAAGAAGAAGAATGCTAAACTCTGGAAGGGGCTGCAGGGTTAAGGAAGACTGTACTGAACACGAGTTGGTACTTGAAATGAGTCTTTAAAGAAGCTAAGGACTTTGAGAAAAAGAAGTGAGGAATGAGAGAATTCTGGCATAGCAATAGCTAGGGAACTGTGGGATTAGATTGGGGAATATAGGGTATGCAAAGGAAAATGACATGAAATAAATCTATAAAATTAGGCTGAAACCAGCGTGGGAATGACTTTAAAAGTTAAATTGAGAAGTTAGCATTTTATTTTAGAGACAAATGGGAACCACTGAAGATTTCTGAGCAAGGGAGTGACATGATTAGACTTCTGTTTAAGGGACACTATTTGGCAGCCAAGCTAAGGATAGAACATAAAGGGGAAAAACTGGAAGCATTGAGATCAGTTAGTGGGTTATTGCAATAGTCCACAAAAAAGGTGATGAAAGCGTGAATTAAGATAATAAGCATGTAAGTTTGAGAAAGGAATGAATGTCAGATGCATTATTAAAGTCAAATCAATAAGACTTGGCACTTAATAGGATATGAGTTGCAATGAAAAGAGAAGAGCCAAGATCGAGTCCATGGTTGCAAACCTGAACATTTGGAAGGGAAATAGGAGGGAATGATTTAGCAGAGATGATGATGAATTCTATTTTCGATGTGCTGAGTTTGAGATGCTGATGGGACTTGGCTGTCAAACTATACTATTAGCTCATATTGAGTTTATAGTCAATTATAACCCATGTCTATTTCACATAAATTGCTTTTTTACCTAGGTTTTCCTCATCCTGTCATCCAGAGCAGTTGATTTTTGGAACCTAAATGAAGAACTTTACATATATCCCTATTAAAATCACACTTGTTAAATTGATCCTCAGTTCCAGTGTACTAAGATAATTTTGGATCCTAATTCTGTCACCTTAGCTACCCCCCCAATTTTGTGCCATCTGTAAATTTGATAAATGTACATTCTATAAAGTAATTCAGATTACTAATAAAATTTTTGACCAGAATATGACTAACAAAAGACTCTTGTAGCATATTAATATAAATCTTCCTTGTGCTTTTTAGAAGCACATGTAAATTATGACCCCAAAGCTCAACTCTGGATTTTCAAGGACCTAAATAATAATAATAATTTCTCTTTAATTTTTGACTTCATATTCATATTTGTTTATGAATTTAGCTCATGTCCTGATATCTACAACAAAAGAATAAATTTTTTTATCTTAAATGCATAGGCCTTGTATATATATGTAATATCATCAAAATAGAACTAATTAGCCTTCTTTATAAACTCTCTCAACTTAACTTTCTTATTACTGTAGAGGATAATACCCTCCTCTAAGTTTTTCAGGTTTGCATCCTGGAAGTCATCTTCCCAAGTTTCATATCAAATCTATATCAAATATAGATTTCACCTACATAATATCTCTCAAATATGTCCCCTCTCCTCTGGTGTTGCTATCACTCCAGTGCAGCACTTTATCATTTCATATCCACATTATTGATAGCCTGCTGGTTAATTTGCTTGCCTCAAGTCTTTCCTTACTTCAATCCATCCTTTACTCATCCACTAAAAAATCAAATTTTCTCTTAAAGCATTAGATTGTTCATGTCATATACACTTGCATATGCTCAATAAACTATTGTGACTTCCTATTGTCTCCAGGAACAAATAAAAAGATTCTGTTTGTTATTCAAAGCCTTTCATACCCATTAGCCTTCTACATTTTTACTCATTTTTCAATTTTTGACACATGTCCTTCAGTCCAGTGAGACTGGACTCTTGTCTGTTCCATTAATAAAACTTTACCATATCTTAGTTTCAGGTTTCATTCTCTCTGGCTGTCCCCCATGCCTGGGATGTTCTTCATTCTCCTCTCTTACTATTGACTTCCCTAGTTCTCTATAAGTTCTAATTAAAATCTTATTATTTAGGAACATTTCTCCAATTTTTCTTAATTCTAGTTCCTATGCTCTGTTAATTATTTTCTTTATTCAATACACGCAACTTGCCATGTATATATATATATATATATATATATATATATATATATATATATATATATATACACACACACATATATATATATGTATGTATATATATTTGCTTGCAAATACTCTTTCCCTCTTATTGTATAAACCTGAGGGCAGGGGGTTGTCTTTTGCTTCTTTTTGTATCCCCAGTGCTTACCACCTATTAAGTGTTTAATAAATGTTTATTGATTGATTCATTGGTCATTCTCTTCTGATCATGCTCCATCATATCAATGCCTACTCTACAATGGGGTGTATCTAGAAGGTGACATATGCCTCTACATATCTAACTTATATCGAGAATAGTTAAATGACCACTTCCCTTATGTTAGATCATGTACTTCTTTTACTTCTATTAGTTTTTTTCTAATTATGTCACATTTTGAATTCCTCTTGAATTCACAATCCATTAAAAATCCCTTGACCTTTTCATAGACTGATTTTTCTGCCACATTTGCCCTATTCTGTACTTACATCGTTGATTTGTTTAGTCTGAATGTAAAATTTTACATTTGTCGCTATAAAATTTCATCTTATTTGATTGAGCCTATTGTTCCATCCTGTTAGGATATTTTTGGAACCAAGTCTGTCATCTGAAGTGTTAGCTATCCTCTCGGCTCTGTGACATCTACAAATCTGATAAGCGTGACACTTATGCCTTCATTTAAGTATAAATTTTTTGCACAGAACAGGACCAAGGATAGGACCCTGGAACTCAGCACAGGAGGTTTCCCTCTGAGTTGACACTAATTCATCAAAATTGTCATTGATTTATCAAATAATATTGTGACTGGCCCTTCTCCTGGTTCTGTGCCCACACAAATGTGTCACCCAACAGTCCATATCTCTAACCTGTCTACAAGGTTATAATGAAAGACTGTCAAATATCTTTCTGAATGCTAAGTGTTTTCTTGATCATTCAAGTAAATTGGCATCAGCTCATTTAAGAATGTTTGTTAAGTCAGTTGTTTAAGTGCCAATGTGAATACAGCTAATTTTATTTATTAGATGTATATTTGTTCATCTTACCCAGATTTATATACCCAGTTGCCCTGCTCAGTTCCAGTACCATATAACAAGCTATCTATTGCACATTTTGAACAGGTGTCTTATAGATATTTTATCCACCTTTCCCCCCAAATCCACATCCCTTCTGAATTTCCTTCTCTGTATTAATATCACCACCATCCTTCTAATTATCTTGCTTCACAGTTCAGTTGTCTTGGGTATTTTTCACCTCTTAATATAATTGGTTGCCAAATACTGTTTTTTCTTTTTACAACATATCCTCTGTAAGTATTTTTTCTAATCACATATGACTTTAGATCAAGTTCTCATCATGTCTTGACTGGACTTCTGTAATGTTGTCACAATAAAACCTCTCTGACTTAAGTCTCTTCTCATTCCAATTTATGTTTCAAACAATAGCTAAAGGACTGTTAGTCTGATAATGTTACCTCCTACACTATGCACTCTTAGGTCCCCTCATTAACTTTAGGTTCTCCGCCTCTTTTACTTGATTTTCAGAATCCCTTTTGGTCTCTTCTTCCATGGCCTGAGTCCAATTCATAATTTTCTAAGAGGCTTTGGATGTAGGAGCTTTGATTTTATCTTTTTCAGAGTGTGTTTTGATCTTTCTTGTCACCATAGTAACTTTCTATGGTCAGAATCATTTTTTCTTAATTACTCATTTCCCTTGTCTATTACTTAGCTTTTAACTCTTTGTTAAAGTAGGGCATTTTTTCTATGGTGGAGGGAATAATGTTTAGTTCTACTGTGCTAAAGGAACAAAGTCTTTCCACAGTGCTATTGAAGAGGCCTTCTGTGGGCTAAAACCTCCAGAAGCTGCTGCCACTGTCACCTGCTCCTGATTCAGTGGTTTCTCAAGCTTTTCTCCTAGTGAGAAAAAACTTTCCTGCTGACCTTCCAAGTTGTTTTTTGTGTCTCTGGGCGAGAGGTCTGTAAACTGCCAGTTCTGTGCTGATTCAGAGGCTCCAAGTCGCATTCCTGTTTTGTGGGTACAACCTGCACCAGGACTGCATTAGACTCCCCACTCTGATGCAACAGATCTTTCCAGCTAACCTTCCAAGTTGTCTTCAGTTGGAAAATTGTTCCATTCCATCTTTTTGTGAGTTCCAATTATCTCAAAATCATTTAGAATCATTTAAAGGAATTTAGAGTGATTTAGGGAACAGTTTGGATAAGTCCCTGTCTTTACCCTACCACCTTGACTCTACCTTCAATTGATTAGCTTTGGATTTTAACATGAACTCCTATTTGAAATTTAAAGCTCTTTGCAAAGAGTTCCTTTCCTATACTATCATTTTTCCTATATTTTCTTGTCTTTCATAAAATCTATTGTCCAACCATACTGTCTTGCTCATAAAAATCAACCTGTCTTCTCTTTGCTTTTGAATTTGCTATCCCCTCAGTCCTAGAATGCTTGCGTTTCTCCCATTTATCTCTGAGACTCTTTAAGAATCAGGTCAAGTTCTACTTTCTGCAACACAATTTTCCCAGTCCTCCTAGATACTAGTACCTTTCTTTATAGGTTACCTTATATCTCTTTCATATGTTTTGCATGTCTATGCAAATAAATCATGAGCTTTCCAGATCCATTAGAATATAAACTTCTCAAAGGCTGAGACTATTTTTGTTTGTTTGCTTTCCCCCTTTTTCTTTGTCTCCTTAATTTGTATCACAATTCCTGATAACATATTGCACTTAATAAATGCTGATTGAAGGAAAGAAGCAAGAAAGGAAGGATAATAAGAGGAAAGAAAAAGGAAGAAAGAAAGGAGGAAAGGAAGTTTGAATTTATTAAGCACTTACTCTATTCCAGGTACTATACTAAGCACTGGGCATACAGATACAAGCAAAAAGAAATATAGTCCCTGCATTCTGCTCTAAGATATAACCACACACCTCTCAGTTTAGCTAAAATGACAGGAAAAGATAATGACAAATGTTGGAGGGGAAATGGGAAAACTGAGACACTAATACATTGTTGGTGGAGTTGTAAAGTGGTCCAATCATTCTGGAGAACAATATGGAAATATGCACAAAACTATTAAACTGTGCCTACCTTTTGGGGTCCTTTGACCCAGCAATGTCTTTACTGGGTCTTTATACCAAAGAAATCATAAAGGAGAGGAAAATGCCCACATGTGCAAAAATGTTTGTAGCAGCTTTTTTGTAATAGCAAAGAATTGGAAAATGAGTAGATGCCATCAGTTGGGGAATGATGAACAAGTTGTGGTATATGAAGGTATTATTGTTCTATAAAAATGATGAACAAACTGATTTTAGAGAGCTATGGAAAGATTTACAGGAACTGATACTGAGTAAAATAATCAGAACCAGGAATACATTGTACACCATAATGGTAAGAATGTGCAATGATCAACTATGAAAGACTTGGTTTTTCTCAATGGTTAAGTGATCCAAAGCAATCCCAAAGGACTTTGGACAGAAAATGAGATCTGCATCCAGAAAAAAAAGAACTGTGGAGATTGAATGTAAATCAACACATGCTATGTTCACTTCTTTTTATCTGTGTTTTTTTTTTCTCCCATGGCTTTTCTCTTTTGCTCTGATTTTTCTCTTCCAAGATAATTCATATAGCAATATGTATTGAAAATAAATATTTTTTAAAAAAGAAAGAAATTTCCAATGAAGGAAGACAACATTCAAAATAAAAATGGAAAACAACCGTGGGATGAAGATTGGAATCCAAAAAGTCAAGTGCAATGCCAGCAGGGGATTGATGGCCATCAAATCTAGGACATTCCACAAAATGGAAACCCTAGGAGAAACTCATCAATGGCATTATGAATTCCATAAATTTTGGATTAGAGTATAAAAATTCAGTGAATTAGTATAGAATGACATTTGTTTTCAAAGTCAAAAGCTAAAGGAAGAACCTTCTAAATTTCTTTTAAAAAAATCACACACACATTTCAATTATTGTTCAATAATTTTCAGTTATTTCTGAATCTTGGTGACTTGTTCTGGGTTTTCTTGGCAAAGTACTATAATAGTTTTCAATTTCCTTCTTCTGCTCATTTTAGAGATGAAGAAATTAAAGCAAACAGGGTTTAGTGACTTGTACAGTATCTTTTAGCTATTAAGTGTCTAAAGTCAGATTTAAACTCATGGATTCTTCCTGATTTCGGGCTCAACACTGTATTCACAGCATCACCTAACTGTACCAATTATTATTTTTTTCAATGAATAAGTATTTTATTTTCTTTCTTTCCTTATTGAGAAAGGGAAAACAAACAAAAAATTAAACTCTTCTCACAAATATACATAGTCTACAAAACAAATTCGATAATTGTCTAAATACGTGTATCATTCTGCATATTTTGTTCATTATCTCTTTGCTCAGACTTGGACAATAACTCTTTATATATATCTACATCTGTATTTTAAAACTGGTCCTCTGGAATTGTGCTTAGTTGATCAAAGTTCTTAAGCCTTTTTTTTTGTTTTGTTTTGTTTTGGGTTTTTTTACAATTTTCTTATGGCATAAATTGTGCTCTTGTTTTAATTTTCTTCCTTCTGTCTCAGTTCATACAAGTCTTTCTATATTTTTCTTTGTTTTTTCTTGTGACACAATAATATTCAATGACATTCACATGTCATACTTGTTCAAACATCCCCAAACTGATGGATACCTTCCTAATTTCCAATTATTTGCTATGACCAAAAGAAATATTGTGTTTTGTACTTATGGATCTTTTTCCTTTCTTTTATCCCTTTGTGGTAGAGGTCTAATAAGGGTTTTGTTAGGTGAAAGAGTATTCACAGTTTAGCTTATACAATGACTGTGCCAATTCACATCTCATAGCAGGGAAGGCAGCTGAGGTTCTCCTAAGCACCTTAAGTAACCATTAACACTAGTTTAAAGGAGTAGAGACTTGGGTGGTAGTATAAAGAAGAGTGGAAGAGGAGGACTGTATTCTTTTGAGGAAGGGAAAAGATAACACATTTCTAAATGTTACCGTCATCTTGAGGTCGTAGAATATTTTGACAAAAATTACTCCCTTGCATCTCATAAAAATCCCTTCTAGTATTGGAGGAGAAATTGGAGGAGAAGATAAGATAAGGATGGCCAAAATTCAGATAACATGTTTCAGAAATATCTGGAAAGTAAGTGTGGTGGTCTGGTTGTAGTTGAGAAAAGGTAAAAGGTCACCTACCAAATCAGGCCTCTAAGATTCTTTCTAGGTTTTGATTCTATGGTACTCACTGTCAGTGACACACATTATACTTTTGTTTAAAAGTTTGATCTACTGTCTTTTATTTATTTTAGTGATTGAAAGATTGAGGTTGGGACAAACATATGCCCAAGAGATAGCCCCTAATCAGAAAGGGAAAGAGAGTAGAGAAGCATAGAGAGAGAAATAGAAAGAAAGAGATGGAGATATAGAGGGACAGAGATGCAAAAGCGAATGCAGAGACAGAGAGATAGAGAGACAGAGATGAGAGACACAGACACAGACAGTGAGAGAAAGAGATATATATAGAGAGACACAGGCAGAGAAAGAATTCTGAATTTAGGGTCCTAACAACTCCTTTTAGAGGGTTTTGGTAGAAAAAACATGGAATTTGGGTTCAGAATACCTAGGTTTGAAAGCAGACTGATAATAATCATTATTAAAGGTTCATTTTAAAGCTTTTATTGAGTGAATATAATATACATCATACTAGGCCCTTTTTTGGGGGAAAATCAGTCATTAAATCATGTTGTTTTTATATCCCCAACTTCTCTTTCTCATTTACACCTTTCTTTTTACTCATGTATCCACCACCCAAATTTAGGGTCTTACTATTTATTGTTTGAACTAGGAAACTGATCTTCTACTTTATCTTCCTATTGCAAGTCCATCCTCTTCTCCATCACTCTGAATCATTTTCTCCGCTACTAAAGTGTCTACCCTAAAGTACATACCTAACCATGTCATTCAATAGTCCCCTCTTTTTTGGTGCTGAAATTTCTTCACAACACTTTTTTTCAAGAATTTCTATGCAAAATTACCCTTCATTCTCTTAATTTACACCTCCCTAGTACTCATAATTTTGTCTTAGCTCTCTCTATGTATTGCCTAAGACTAGAATGCTTTTCATCTGTTTTTTTTTCTCTTTTTCTCCCTGTCCCTACCTCCTTGTCCCTCTTTCCCTTCCTCTCTCTCTCTCTCTCTCTCTCTCTCTCTCTCTCTCTCTCTCTCTCTCTCTTTCTCTCTTCTCTCTCTCTCTCTCTCTCTCTCTCTCTTTCTCTCTCTCTCTCTCTCTCTCTCTCTCTCTCTCTCTCTTTCTCTCTCTCTTTCTCTCTCTCTCTCTCTCTCTCTCTCTCTCTCTCTCTCTCTCTCTCTCTCTCTCTTTCTCTCTCTCTCTCTTTCTCTCTCTCTCTCTCTCTCTCTCTCTCTCTCTCTCTCTCTCTCTCGTTCTCTTGCTCTGGCTCTGGCTCTCTCTGTCTCTCTTCTATCTGTTGAGCTATCTCTTTGATTAGAATTTAAACTCCTTTATAAATAGACTTTTTTTCTTTTTTTAATCCCCTTCATATCATAATGCCTGTCACATGGTAAGTATTTAATAAGTGCTTATTCATTTATTGATCAATTGACAGGTTTACTAGATTTATGTTAGGTCATATTATGACAAATTTTCTACCAAACATTTGAAATATTCTTGTTCTCTTTATATAAGGACAAGAGAGAAAGATGTGAGATAGATGACAGCAAAATTAGATGGATTTACAATTGGTTAACTGGTCATACCAAGGAATAATCATAAATCATTTTATGCAAATTAAAGGGAGATCTCCATTGAATTAGTCCAGGGCCTTTTTCTTGGCCTTTTGTTGTTTAACATTTATAAACAGTAATGATAATAGTAATTCTAATAATCACAATAATATAATGTTATACCTGTGGCAGCCCTCTTTGTAGTGGTAAGAAACTTGGAACTGAGTGGATGCCAATCAATTGGAGAATGGCTGAATAAATTGTGGTGTATGAATGTTATGGAATATTATTATTTTGTAAGAAATGACCAGCAGGATGATTTCAGAAAGGCCTGGAGAGACTTACATGAACTGATGCTGAGTGAAATGAGCAGGACCAAGAGATCATTATATACTTCAACAACAATACTATATGATGATTGATTCTGATGGACGTGGCCCTCTCCAACAATGAGATGAACCAAATAAGTTCCAATAGAGTAGTAATGAATTAAACCAAGCAAAAGAACTCTGGGAAATGAGTATGAATCACTATATAGAATCCCAATCCCTCTATTTTTGTCTACCTGCATTTTTGATTTCCTTCACAGATTAATTGTACACTATTTCAAAGTCTGATTCTTTTTGTACAGCAAAATAACTGTATGGACATGTATACATGTATTATATTTAACATATGCTTTAACATATTTAACATGTATTGGTCAACCTGCCATCTGGGGGACGGGGTGGGGGGAAGGAGGGGAAAATTGGAACAAAAGGTTTTGCAATTGTCAATGCTGAAAAATTACCCATGCATATATCTTGTAAATAAAAAGTTACAATAAAAATAAAATAATATACCACTTTAAGGTTTATAAAGTGCTTTATAAATATTATCTCCTTTGATTCTCACTACTATCTAGAAGATGGGTGATATTTCTATACCCATTTTATAAAAGGAGAAAAAAACTAGTGCAAACAGAGGTTAAGTGACTACTTGCTCAGTCACATAGTAAATATTTAAGTCTATATCTGAACTCAAATAACTCTGACTTCAAGTCCAGAATTCCAACTATTTCTTCCAAACGTTTGGATGAAGACAGGGGTTACATACTTATAAACTTTTCAAATGTTTGGAGGAGCTTGTGTGATACAGTGCTGATCTTGGAGTCAGAAAGGTCTTCATTGAAATTCTTCTCTATAATTAACATTTTTCTTACAAGGTACACATCATTTAAGTTTAAGCTATGTACAAAATAAGAATAATAAAAATTATGTTACCTCCCTCACATGATTGTAGAGATGCTAAAATGGCATCGTTCATGCAAAATTCACCATCAACTTTAAAACTCCAGGAAATTATCACATATTATTGTCATTGTTATTGAAGAATTAGCACTATAATATAAGAGCAAAAAAATGCAAAAAGTCATCAAAGGACTATAATAAAGAGTTTTATCTTATAAAGTGTATATTAATAAATAAGAAACCTTCAAACTATAGATATAATGAATTCTTTAAGTACAAAAAATGAGAAAGATTACTAGATAACTTCATTTTGTTTTAAAGATTTAGGAATGTGAGGTAAATATGATTTAACTGTGAAATAAGGAAGCCAAGAAAGTTGACATATACTTGCATTGCATTTAAAAGTTCAGACAAAAGGGGAAAGATAGTCCTGCTATTCTGATCTTACCAAATACTACCAATAGTATTGTTTTCAGTTATAAACATCACATTTTGAAAACATTGAGAAGCTTAAACATTGTCCTAGAGACTTGCCATATGATGACTGGTTGAGGGAAAAGAAGCTTAGTGAATGGAAATGTAGCAATGAGTAGTATGTAGAAAAGATTTAGGCAGAATGTGCTAACTGTCTTAATACATTTGAAAACACAAGGTGTAGAAGAAGGATTAGACATCTGAATTACCCTAAAGGCAGAACTAGGAGAGATGGATGGGTGAAAGTTTCAGGTAAACAGATTTAGGAAAAGATCTGAACAATTAGAGCTGTCCAAAAGCTGAATAGACTGCCTCAGGATATTGTGTGTCTTCAGTTGAAGTCTTAAAATAAAGGCTAGCAGACAATTTATTGAGATTGTTGTAGGCAAGTTTTCTGGTCAGGTACTCAATGGATCTACAGACACAGATATCTGTTTCTATCTCTATCATTTATTTGTCTATCTTTTTGTCCACTTAATTGTCTATGTACGTTGGCACAGGGCAATCAAGTCAATTTTTAAAATTCTGTTGATGAGGTTTCTATGGAATGATAGAGGGTATATGACTATAGAATTAATAAGGATTGAAACAGATTGGGGCTTTTTCATTGTTCTAGATGCTTAAAAAGTCTTTTCTTGACTTATAGCTACCATGTCCTTAATATATATATATATATGGGGATCAACACTAAAGATTTATAATAGGGACTGTGCACAAATCAGTTGGCTAAAAATATCAAGTATGCTTAGAATTGGAATAATTGACTATATCAATAAACAAATGAACAAAAATAATGTTATTATCTCAATAGATGCAGGAAAAGCATTTGACAAAATCCAACATTCATTCCTATTAAAAAATCTAGAGAACATAAGAATAAATTGAATTTTCCTTAAATATATATTTAAATATTAAAATTTTTGTATTTAAAATATATTTAAATATTTAAAAATTTAAAAATTAATATATTTGAAGCCATCAGCAAGCATCATATGTAATGGTAATAAATTAGAACCATTCCCAATAAGATCAGGGGTGAAACAAGGTGGCCTACTATCACCATTACTATTCAACATTGTATTGGAAATGTTAGCTTTGGCAATGAAAGAACAAAAAGAGTTTAAAGGAATTAGATAAGCAAGGAGTGAACCAAATTATGACTCTTTGGAGATGATATGTTGGTATACTTAGAGAACCCGAGAAAATCAACTAAAAAACTACTAGAAACAATTCACAACTTTAGCAAAGTTTCAGGATACAAAATAAATCCACAAAAATTATCAGCAATTTAAATATTACCAACAAAGTTCAGCAGCAAGAGATAGAAAGAGAAATTCCATTTAAAATAACTGCAGACAAAATAAAATATTTGGGATTCTATCTGCCAAGCAAAGTCAAGAACTAAATGAACACATTTACAAAACACTTTCCATACAAATAAAGTCAGACCTAATCTCTTGGGAAAATGTCACATACTCAGGGGTAGGCCACACTTATATAATAAAAATGATAATGCTATCTAAATTAATCTACTTATTCAGTGACCATACTAATCAAATTCCCAAGAAATTACTTCATAGAGCTAGGAAAAATAATAGCAAAATTCATATGAAAGAACATAAGGTCAAGAATTTCAAGGAAATCAATGAAAAAATACGAGTAAAGCTGGCCTAGCCGTACTAGACCTAAAACTATATTATAAAGCAGTGATCATCAAAACCATTTGGCACTGGCTAAGAAAAAAGAGTAGTTGATCAGTGAATTAATTAGGTTCACAGGACAAAACAGTCAATGACTATAGTAATCTAGTGTTTGACAAACCCAAAGATCCCAGTTTTGGGGATAAAAACTCAGTATTTGACAAAAACTACTGAAAAATAGGAAATTAGTATAGTAGAAACTAGGCATTGACCCACTCCTAACCTCTTATACCTAGATAAGATCTAAATGGGTTCATGATTTAGACATAAAGAGTGATATCATAAGCAAATTAGAAGAACTAAGGATAGTTTTCCTCTCAGATCTATGGAAAAGGAAGGAATCTATGGCCAAATAAGAACTCAAGTACATTATTGAATGCAAACTAGATAATTTTGATTATATTAAGTTAAAAATTTTTGTACAAACAGAACCAATGCAGACAAAATTGGAAGGGAAGCAATACACTGGGAAAAATTACATTCAATGGTTCTGATAAAGTTCTCAATTCTAAAATCAACACAGAATTGCTTCAAATTTGTAAGAATTCAAGCCATTCTCCAATTGATAAATGGTCAAAGGCCATTTCTAGTCATATGAAAAGGTACTCTTAATTATTATTAATCAGAGAAATACTTATTAAGACACTACACCACTACACACCTCTCAGATTGGCTAACATGACAGGAAAAGATAAGATGAATATTGGAGGGAAAGTGGGAAAACCGGGACACTAAAACATTGTTGGTGGAGCTGTGAATTGATCCAACCATTCTGGAGAGCAATTTGAAAGTATGCCCATAGGAAAACTGTGCATACTCTTTAACCCAGCAGTGTTTCTACTGGGCTCATATCCTAAAGAGATCATAAAGGAGGTAAAGGGACCTGTATGTGCAAAAATGTTTGTGGCAATCCTTTGGGTAGTGGCAAAATACTGGAAACTGAGTGGATCCCCATCAGTTGGAGAATGGCTAGATAAGTTACATTGTATGAATGTTATGGAATATTATTGTTCTATAAGAAATGAACAACAGGGTGATTTTAAAGAGACCTGGAGAGACTATGAAATGAGCAGAACCAGAAGATCATTGTATATGACAACAGCAAGATTATATGATGATTAATTCTGATGGACATGGCTCTAGTCTACAAATGGAGAAATACATTTGCATCTAGAGAGAGAACAGTGGGAACTGAATGTGGACCACAACACAGTATTTTCACTCTTTTAATTGTTGTTTGCTTGCATTTTGTTTTTTTCTCATTTTTTTTCCTTTTTGATCTCATTTTTCTTACGCAGCATGATATTTTTTGAAATATGTATAGAGGAATTGCACATGTTCAACTTATATTGGATCACTTGCCTGATGGGAGGTAGTGGGGGAAGAGAGGGAAAAAAATTAGAACACAGGGTTTTGTAGGTGTGAATGTCAAAAATTATCCATGTACATATTTTAAAAATAAAAAAGCTTTAATTAAAAAAACTGATATTTGAAAAAATTATCAAGCACACTTGGAAATAAGCATTCTGTTCTTCATATTTCCTAAAATTTTTTGGCATTGTGTGATTTTTCAGGGGACAAAGACAGGTTATTCTTATCTCCAAATGGGACAAGGGACTGTCTAGTAGAGAGACAGCAAAATATAGGAAAATAGCCCTGAGTTCAGAATGTGAAAATCTTTAATGAATTGTTAGCTGCAGCATTTACTGTTAGTGCAAAAATAATCACCTTGCCTTCTCTGAGCCTCAGTTTCCTCATTTGTAAAATGGGAATAATATCTTTATTAACTACCTCAGAGTTGTTATGAAGATCAAATTAGATAAAATGTATTAGGTGTTCTTTCACTGTAAACTAATCTGCAAATATCTCTCATCATTATTCTTGATATTGCCTGTGAAGGTTCTTTTTCTTTTAAAATTGCTATGGGAAATTGTTGGTTTAGAAATAACCTATGCCAGTTCATATCAATAACCAGTCTTTTACTTGTAGTCGAATAGTTTCCTGGGACACTGAGAGTTCTAGTTATTTGCCCATGGCTGCAAAGTATCACTTGAACTCAAGTCTTCTTAATTACAAGCCAGGCCTTTTTCAACTATGTAATGCTGGGTATGATCTTACATAGGGAAAATACTTCATTCTAAGTTTCTATTTCATAAGAATAATGGAAAATAGTTTGTTTTTTTTTCCCAGGACAATCCCAGAAAATTCAAGAATGAATAAAATCTTGAGAATTATACACTTTTTGTTCTTTCAACAAATATGCAATGATTAGTAGATCTGAAGCAATAATCTAAGTGCTACATGAAATAGGAAGCCCCTAGTTTCTTAATGTAAATAAAACAGGACCACAAATTACTAAAATCCATATATATTTATATAATTGCTATAAGATGAATACAGTATTCAGAGGAGAAAATAATTACTTAAGTCAAAGAAGGCTCTTTGGGACTTGAAAAACTCATAGGAAGTTAATAGTCAAAGATAGAGAAGAATTGATACTCAGAAAGAAATAGCATAGGCAAAAGCATAAAGTTGGGAAATATAAGGGCATGTTTGAAGAAAAATGTGAAAACTAGTAGGTTGAAAATAGGTGACTTATATGGGAAGAACATGAGATAAGAACAAAAGGCATCTCAGGAAATCATCCTGTTTTTTAGATATTGCCATGACAACAGAATGGCCATTTTTAAAAATTTTCTATGATATTTTGAATCCAACTCCAATGCTTCAGTAATTATGTGACCAAAATTCTGTGAATGGCACTTCCATTGGTTTAGATTGGAGCCACTTCATACTGTTTTCTTTTGTCATTCTTATCCATGCTTTCCTATGGCTGGTTCATAAAGGATCCACCTAGGCAACTGGAGACCTGCTCACTCCTTTGATATAACCTCATACTTGTGTAACATTATAATAACTTGAATGATCCCCTCTTTTTCTAGACATACACATTTTTATGTTATTTTAAAGTAATTCTTATATGCAACATTGATAATATTCTGAAACTGTTCAAGTTTGCTATACCCTCCTCCATTTAATCTAATACTTGATTCTCCTCTGATCTCTTCTATCAATAAAGCTTATCACAACCCATCCATGCCTTTTCATCCAGTGAAATCCTTGTCTAAGGTATCTGAATACTTTCCTCTAAATGCCTTGATCGTACATGAATGTCAATAGAATATCGAGCCATCCACTTACTACTTCTCACTCTGCCTAACTAAATGTTCACTCTACCCCCTTTTCAAATCGTATATATATATATATATATATATATATATATATATATATATATATATATATATATATTGTGATGTTGTGGCCCAAATGCTAGAATTAGAATAAGATTTGAAGTTAATTTTTTCCTCAAACATTATCTTTGTGACTCTGGTGGCATCCTGACTACATCATACCTCTATTTAAGAAACTTCAGTACCTCCCTTTTGGCTCTAGAATAAAACATCGATGCCTCTGTGTGGCATCTAAATACATTCAAATGATTCCAACCTATATTTCCAAGCTGAATACACATCATGCTCTCTTATACACTCTAAATTCTACCAAAAACTTTATAAATTGCTATTTCCTCTACACAATATTTCTGTTTCTTTACAAAGGTTGAACTCTATTCCTGAAATGCTCTTCACTTCTTCCGCTTGCTACTCCTGGTTTCCTTTAAGATTCACCTAAAGCAGATATTTCCTGATTACTTTAGAATGCCTTCCCTCCCTGAAGAGACTTTGATTTAATGCTATATATATATATATGTATATAGTGTATATGCCCCTAGCCCTTGCCTCAAGGAAAGTCATGATATTATTTCTGACTTTGTATTTTTAGTTCCTAGGAGAGTGCTTGGTAGAAAAGAACACTTCTCTATGCTTGTGAAATTGAACAACCCAGAATTTGTTTCCTCATCTATAAAAATGAAAATCATAATTACTATGGTATCTTCTTCATAGGTTGTATGGATTAAATTTGATAATATATGTTGAGTTTTTTCAGAACTTAATTATTAGTTTTATTATTATTACTATTACTACTTATTATCATTATCATATACCTCTCAATTCAAGTCAATAAACATTTACTAAGACCTAAAAATTAGATATTGGTTTGTTATTATATTGATTATCTAGACTTAATAAAGTGATGAAGATAATTAATAATACAAAGCAAACAAAATTAAAAATACAAAGTAATCTTAGTGTCCTAAATAGATTTCTAAGGAACTGGTAGTTAAATCCTTACCAGCAAAACACTACTTACTTTGGACACAGAGTAAAATGACAGATATGAAAAAGTCCCCGTCCCACAGATTCTTTGATTTAATGAGGGCTTACTAAATATTAAAAGGCATATCTAAAATGATACAAAGACATCCATGAGAGAGTACTAACAAGTGATAAGAAGCCTTGTATAGAATATGGCTCCCAAAGTGTGCTTTGAAGATACCTAGGAATCCTCTGAGGCACAAGTGAGAAAGGAAATGAGTAACAATATTCCAGAAATAGAGCAAAATAACAGTCAGGAGATGGAATGCTATATTCCCAGGAACAGCTAACTGGCCAATGTCACTGGAATGGAGAATGTGGGAAGGAAAGTAATCTAATTTAAGATTGAGGAGGTATATGAAAATCAGATTGTGGAAAGCTTAAAAAAAACAGATAAAGTTTTTAATCCTAGAAGTATTGGGGAGTTATCAAAGTTGTTAAATGTTGTTAATATTATTATTATTTAGCAGGCTTGAGGCTCAGATCTATGTTTTAGAATATTAATTTGGTGGCTATGTGAAGGCTTGATTAAAGAAGGGGAGAGATTGGATATATTGGAGAGGCAAAATGTTAGGACCAAGGAACCAATTGAAATGCTATGGCAATATTCCAGGTGAGAGATGTGTCAACATAAAATAAAAACACTTACTGACTGAGAGGTTGTAGAGTGATATTTTACTGAATCAGTCCTCTTCTTATATCAACAAAATTGTGGAATATTGAATTCCCATTTTTCCAATAAGAACAATTGTTTGCTTTTAGATAGCATTTTATGATTAAATAATATTTTAAACATAGGATTTCAATTAACCATCATAAATAACTGTGACAAAAGATGAAAATTAGACTCAGAAAAGAGTAGTGACTTATACTGAGTTACTCAGCTAGTTAATGAAAGAATCTGAAGAAGAAATCAATTCCCATTCCAGTAGTTTCCTTTCTCTTTTACCATAATGCTTCTTGGGAAATGAAAGGGTGCTTTTAGTTTTTTTGGGTTTTTTGTTTTGTTTTGTTTTGGTTTGGTTTGGTTTTTGGTTTTGATTCCCCCACCTTCCATCACAAGTAGTGAATTGACTGTAAGGAACTTCACTTGTGCTTCTGCATCTCAGGAATTATAATTTAAGTCTCAATCTAATGATACTAGTCCCTTAAAAGTAAAGACAAAACTAAACCAAATAATATATATTCTGTACTTCTGGCCAAGATTCTTCACTTGGTCATTCATCAGACATTTTCTTCTTTGAATTAGCTAGTTGGCTCACTTTTCCACCCAGCATCAGAGAGTTTCATTTGCACTGATTACCCCACATTCCACATAAAAGTCATTAAGAATTCTGTTTCAGTGAATAAAAGAATGTAAATGAGGTAATTATGAGCTCCACTTACCTTCCTAACCCCATGCATTGTGAGATCATTAATGCCTTCCCATGATCTGTGCACTGGAAAAATCGGGAAGATGGAAAGGCAACATTGTTGGGAAAGAAGGTTGGAGTCAAATTTGTTTCTGTGGTTTCTTTTGGTGGAAGGTGTTTTGAGGTCAGTGAGGGAAATGGTTTGAGCCACAAAAATGTAGAAAACTCAAGCAGGGTCTGGCTGCTGCCATTCTTACAACCCTGACCACCTCCACATAAATTAACCAAGTTGCAGAGGCTTCCTCCTAGTAACACTTCACACTGTGAAAGGCATCATTAATTTTGAAGAGCTCTGCAAACAGTCTACATGTTGCTTATTGTACCCACTGGATAGAGGTGGGCAGCTGCTCAGCTCTGCTGAGTGTGGTACAAAGAAGGGAACAAGGACTCTGAACCTATCTGACAACTTTTCTTTTGTAGTCAGAAGTCAGGAAACAAAACCTTACCTTCATGGTGTGAAGTAAAAAGGAAATATTGTAGTGGGACCACCTTGGACATGGCACCTGATTTCATATCACGCCGATTTCTACTCCAGGAAATTAGTATGGCAGAAATTAGATATGGATCCACACTTAACACCATATACCAAGATAAGATCAAAATGGGTCCATGATTTAGGCATAAAGAGGGAGATAATAAATAGATTAGAGAAACAGAAAATAGTCTACCTCTCAGACCTGTGGAGGAGGAAGGAATTTATGACCAGAGGAGAACTAGAGATCATTATTGATCACAAAATAGAAGATTTTTATTACATCAAACTAAAAAGTTTCTGTATAAACAATACTAATGCAAACAAGATTAGAAGGGAAGTAACAAATTGGGAAAATATTTTTAAAAACAAAGGTTCTGACAAAGGTCTCATTTCCAAAATATATAGAGAACTGACCCTAATTTATAAGAAACCGAACCATTCTCCAATTGATAAATGGTCAAAGGATATGAACAGACAATTCTCAGATGAAGAAATTAAAACTATATCCACTCACATGAAAGAGTGTTCCAAATCACTACTGATCAGAGAAATGCAAATTAAGATAACTCTGAGATACACCACTACACACCTGTCAGATTGGCTAAGATGACAGGAACAAATAACGATGAATGTTGGAGGGGATGTGGGGAAACTGGGACACTAATACATTGCTGGTGGAGTTGCGAAAGAATCCAGCCATTCTGGAGAGCAATCTGGAATTATGCCCAAAAAGTTATCAAATTGTGCATACCCTTTGATCCAGCAGCGCTACTACTGGGATTATATCCCAAAGAAATACTAAAGAGCGGAAAGGGACCTGTATGTGCCAAAATGTTTGTGGCAGCTCTTTTTGTTGTAGCTAGAAACTGGAAGATGAATGGATGTCCATCAGTTGGAGAATGGTTGGGTAAATTGTGGTATATGAAGGTTATGGAATATTATTGCTCTGTAAGAAATGACCAGCAGGAGGAATACAGAGAGGCTTGGAGAGACTTAAATCAACTGATGCTGAGTGAAATGAGCAGAACCAGAAGATCACTGTACACTTCAACAACAATGCTGTATGAGGATGTATTCTGATGGAAGTGGAAATCTTCAACATAAAGAAGATCCAACTCACTTCCAGTTGATCAATGATGGACAGAGGTAGCTACACCCAGAGAAGAAACACTGGGAAGTGAATGTAAATTGTTAGCACTAATATCTGTCTGCCCAGGTTACATGTACCTTCGGAATCTAATATTTAATGTGCAACAAGAAAATGATATTCACACACATATATTGTATCTAGGTTATATTGTAACACATGTAAAATGTATGGGATTGCCTGTCATCGGGGGGAGGGAATAGAGGGAGGGGGGGATAATTTGGAAAAATGAATACAAGGGATAATATTATAAAAAAAAAAAAAAATTTTCTACTCCAGGGCTGGGTAACTTTGCAATTGTGTGTCATTATCCCCTCCAAACTACAGTCTATGACCTCCCTAACACCTCCAACAATGGAAGGTCGGGGGACATAATAATCAAAACATTTCATCAAATAGCATAACATTAAGTGACTAGAAAATAAAATCCCCCCTACAGAGGATGAATTTTCCCATAGGTTGCCATATATATCTATGCTACCTAGCCACAGACTGCACATGTGCTGAAGATATGTATGGCAAAGGAACAGGATTGTAAGGACTTATTCAAGGAACATATAGCTAAGGTACTTGCAAGGGAAGTACACATAGCAGAACACATGTGTCTAAAGTGTATATATATGTGATTTGAGTAACTAATACCACTGATGTTATAGTATCATCTATTCTTTCTGATGTGTCATCATATTGCTCTTTCTATTGATTTCTGCCAGATGTCACAGGTCTACTCTGTTGAGTAACATCTTTGGTAGCCATCAAGCCCCAGATAAAATCTCATCTTCTACAGGATATATTTCCTGATCCCCTCAATTCTTCCATCTGTTGATTATTTACAATTTATCCTGCAATTAGCTTGTTTGTACATCAAGTATCTTGTATATAGCTATTTGCATGTAGATTTCCTTATCTACTATAAACTCCTAGAGAGTAGGGATTGTCTTTTATCTTTCCTTGTAACTTAAGAGCTTAATAAACACAATAAAGCCTGTTTACTGACTGACTGACCCATTCTCTCCTAATACCAGGTCTCTGCTAAACATCTCCAGTTTATTGTTACTAAACTACTCTCTGATGTTACAAGGATGGAGACTTACCTGGTAGTGCTTTACTAAGGGAAAGCTTGAAATTCTCCTGCTAAATAATAGGGCTATAAGCAATCATGCTCAGCCATGTAGCAGGCAAAAATAAACAGGAGTCATGGAAGAAGAATGTCTATACTTTAGCTTTTTTTTCTGAGCCTGTCTCAAAGTTGCTGACCCAAATCCACTAGTTAGTCTGGGAGTACTAAATACCTTTCGACATATATAATTGTTGACCATAAATTTGTAATTCCTCAAAACATTTTAGAAAAGTCACCCAAAAATATCACTGTAGAGATGAAACAATGAATTTCCCCTCAGCAACTACAATGGTTCCTTAATGGCTTACAAATAAACAGTGGAAGGGCAAGATGGAACCAGCAGCATTATTGATGTTATCAATATTCTATTAATGTTTCTCCATTTAGCAGAAGAGTTCTTAACCTGAGGTATATGAATATTAACTTTAAAAATTTAACTGAACTTTATAATTCATGCATTTTATTTTATTCATTCACAAGCATTATTCTGAAAAATGGTCCACTAAGATATCACTATATATACTATGGAGGTCCATGTCACACACAAAAATAATGAACTTCTGATAGAAATCTATATTTATATTTATCTGTATTAGGAGTTCATATACACATATATAAATGCAATTTTATATATACACATATAGGGATATATTATAGGTACATACATGTATCTGTACACACATATATCATGAAATAATAATATTGACTTCTATAAACGTTGAGTAGTACAAACTGATTCTCTATGTGCTTTTTTACCTAATCCTTTGTTTTTCTTTGTTGGTCCATTCACAAATCATATTTCTATACTACCTTAATATTTATCAGATCCTTTACATATATTATGTCAACTGATCATTTTAATCTTCACAGTAATCCTTCAAGCAAAGCACTATAGGCATTATTATCCCTATTTTTCAGATCAGGAAATTAAGCCTCCAAAAGGTGAGTGCCAGAGGTGCATTCAAAGCTAGCTTTCTTCTGACTCTGTTGTGTATTCTTTATATTGTACTACATTGATGTTGGAGTGCGTGCATGGCATGTGGGATGAGGGGTTGTTGGTTGGGACAGTTTTTTCACCTAATTATCTTTCCTCTTTCACCTGAACAATATATGCCAAATTAAAGTCAATTTCTCTATATTAATTTATTTTTAAAACAACATTTTTAAAGGGCTTACATTATGTTTCACATTGTAGTAGGTATTATGAGAAATAGAAGAGATGAATAGAGGACCTTTTCTTCAAAGACTTGCTAAATAAATGGGGGTAAGGGGGAAGAAAGAAAGAGGGAAAGAAGAAGAGAGAGAGAGAGAGAGAGAGAGAGAGAGAGAGAGAGAGAGAGAGAGAGAGAGAGAGAGAGAGAGAGAGATTGAAGGCATGAGAGAGAAAATGAGAGAGGTGGGGAACAGAGAAAGACAGAGAGACAAAGAGAGACAGAGAGATGCTAATTAAAATAGCATTAATGCATAGGGCAGACCATATTATTATTACATGTTAAGCTATATGCAACTGAATTGTGTTGTGATAAGAGTTCATAATTTACAGGATAGAATCCCAGAATATTAGAGCTTACTGGGGCCTCAGAAATCTTTACCAATTTATGAGGAGGAAATAAAAGCTTAGAAAGGACTGTGACTTACTCCAAATCACAAAACTTGGTGGCAGATTTTGGAGTAGAACCAAATTATCCTGATATATGGCTGAATCATTTTTCTAAATCTTTCATTCAGGCATCATGGAATACTACAGAGTCAAGACCCCAAAGCACTGAGACCACTTCAGGTACTTTTGCAAACATTAAATAGCCTGTTTAATTGAAAGTTTTCTTGTCTGTGATATTTGCAATGCTCAAAATGAATATTCCATTGAACAAATGTAATTCTATTTTTAAATGTTTGTAGTGACCATCCATAACCCCTAATTTCATCTAATATAGTCTTTATTGGTGTCATATTGATCCAGCTCAGGTCAGAATGGTGATGAGAAAAAAAAATCTTCAGGGAAATGAAGTTAAACTGAAGACCATCAGTTGCTGAGGGAGTTTTCAGATAAGACCATCAAGGAAGGAGGATGAATGAAGTAAGCCCAGCTGACATAAGATTTTTGGACATTCTGGATAGCTTTCCTCAGAACCTGAACTTGTGGTATGAAGGAATCTTGGCACTTCACATCTAAATTTGAAAGCCTTGAATCATCTGACATGCGTCAAAAAGGAAAGCTAAATTTTAGTCAGAAGTATGAACAGGAAAGAGAAGATAGATGGCAAAGAACATGCAGGAAAACAACAACAAATGTTTTATAGGTAAGAAGGAGCAGGCTTTTACAGAAAAAAAAAACAAACAAACAAACATTCTTACAAAGGATTTAAAGTGATTATTGTACTTTTGGACTACTGCTTACTTTTGCATAATAAATGAGATAGTAAGCATTCTGTGATTTCCTGTACTTTAAGGGAAATGGGTTTTAAAGGCTCATTAAAAAGTAACCTGGACTAGCTGGACATCATAAAGCTCCTACAAACCAACATTTTGATGATTTAAGCATAAATGAGTCAGAAATGTGTGGCTGCAATTTCCTTTCAAATGAATGGGGGAAAGCGTTTGCGGCAAAAACCATTTTGCAGTGTTACCGAACCAAAACGTCTGAAAAAATATTCTGAGGCACATATCACCCCAAGCATGACCTGAAGGAGACAACAGGAAGCTGAGAGTGAGGATTCCTGGGAGGCAAGCTTGTTTGGGTCTTATCACTCATCCACTGCTTTGACCAAGGTACCTTGGCAGCAAGTACCTCAGTTTCCACCAGGCTCCTAATGTTGTCTATCTTTCTCCACTTGGCAAAGACATATTACAATTGAATTGTTAGTGGTTTTTAAGGGCCTGTGGGATCTCTGCTTGAACAGAGTTACAGAAATGCACGCTATTAGTAATAGCATTATTGTAATAAAATGTGTGGGGGCCTAGAATTCCTTTCAGCCTTCTTCAGATCAAGGGGATTAGTAGCAGTTCAGTTAATTTCTAATCTGCGGCTCAGAAACTTCAGGAATCATTCGTAAAGCCAGCACAGGAAGCTGACTTAGAGGCACTAGGGGACCGTCAGTAATTATCCAAACTGGGAGGGGAGTTAAATGGGACTGTTTTTGTTTGAGTTGACTTGAGTTTTTGGAGGGAAAGATATTACCCTGATGTGCTTCTGAGACTTTATCTAATTAGATTTGAACAAGACTGTGATCAAGAAACATGCATTTTCCCATTTGGAAACCAAGGCTGCAGAGAATTGTAGGAGATATTACAAAGAACACAGCAGTGGTTTTCCACGTGGGTCCAAAGAGATTAACGTTGAAGTTAACCTATTCCCTTTATGGTATTTAAATGGCTTAGGTGATGATATCAAGACCAGAAGGGCATCTTAATTTGCTAATAAATGGCAACCACATGGAAGATCAGCCTATCTCACTGACATGAGGAGGATTCAGCAGGATTTACACAAATTAGACATCACAAGTATCAAATAGCAGATGTCATTCCTGCCCCATTGCATTGAATGGCAAAATGAATTTCTGATAGAGAATATCAGGTTTTGGAAAAAGGGATGGAGCCCAAGAAAAACAGAAATAGGAACAAAGAGCCATATCTTAGTAACAGTTCACTTCTCTCTGATTTCCAGAAAATCCTCTATTATGGATGAAATAGTGATCTGACCTGGTTCTTTGAATTTCCTTTCCCTGAAAAGAGCTGACATATTATTTTGTTTTGATATTATATGAGCTTATATTATTGCATAGATTTCTCCAGCATTTTTGACCCTTGTCTGGGAAACTGTTAAATGGTTCTATTAATCTTGTAGGGGACCTTCCCAAGCTATGATTCTAAGATAGATTCCTAGAATCTTAGAACAAAAGCTCCTAGCTAGAAGACAGCTAATGTTTTCCCTTTTTTGATTTTTCTGTGTTTTTTTCCCCTCCCCATCACAGTGCTTAATAAATGGCTGTTGATTAGTTGGAAGCAGAAAGGACATCAGGGTTAAAAAAATTAAGTGTTCTGATTCTTATATTTATTTTCTATTGGCAGAAAGGAAATGTTAGGATGTTTAAGTCTAAGTCCAAAATTAAAATGCCAAGTGAGTGGTTCTTAAAATCTCAGGGGTAAATGGTTAATTTCCACAGAGATTCCATATTACATCCTTTTCAATCCTGGTTCTGCTTGCCACTATAATAAAAACAACATAGTACTTAAATAATGGAAAGATTAGAGCTACTTTGGGGTTAATGAGGCCAATTTTAATGAACACAATTGAAAACTTTGCTTGTATTATTCAAAGATAAAAAGTATAGAAATTGTGATATTATAAACAAATACTACAAAAAAATACCAACACCTGTACTGTGAGGACCACAACATTAGGCCAAACATTAAACCCATAAAGGAAAAAAATTCTATGATGGGTGAAAACAAAGAGGAAGGCAGTGGATGGATTGCTGGGTCACACTTCTAAATCAGTCTCCCAGGTAGTGATGATATCATAAAGTATGAGCCAAAGGCTGAGACCATTTATAACTGCATCAGAGTCCCAAATGGATTTCTCGCTGCTAATCCATCCACCTCCCCCATGATGGGTTCATTCAAACAGGCAGCCGCCTGGCCTCTTGCTAGTTCAAGAACTGTCAGTATTTCTATCACAGAGAGATTTATAACTGGGGCATTCTTAGTCCTGCCACACAGACTTGGCTAGTAAACTCTGGAACTCTGAGCAATCTTTATGTGAACTTTTTAGCTTTTCCTTAATGTTACTGCCACTACGTTACCATAATCACTTTTTTGTTGTCTGCCCTAACAGACTGGAACAGGACTATGGAAGATCCCATATTTGGCTTTGAAGTGTATTACATGATTTCTTTTCAGCAGATTTGTCTTTCTCATTATGTTTTGCTTGGGTTAATATTAAAATGAGTTTGCAGTCCCTGGGCATATACACTGGTTGGGTAACAAAGAAGAAGCTGGCTCAGATCTTAAGAGTAACCACTAACAATCTCCAACCTGGCAGATTGGATAATATTTCCCAGGATAATGGAGAATTGGCTGCCAATAGAAAGGAACTAAGGGAAAAGCTAAATGTTTTAAACAAAAATTTTGGACAATTCTGATTTTCCTTCTATTGGAAAGAAAATTCTTTATAAGCCTACATCAACATATGTGGGAGGAAAAAAAAGGCCCTTTAGTAAGATCTATGCATAACAATATCAAAGAATCTCAGAAGCTGAAAAACCTTCATTAAGTTTGAAGGAAATTGAGAGGTAACCAGTTCAGCCTTGAGCATGAATACCCATTATGTATCCATTCTGAATCCTCCTACTTTTGCTCTTTTGAGAGAAGAAAAAAGTTAGCTCATCTCTAAACCTCCTTGTACAAACTAAGTGACTTTTAATTTTTCTTCAATATCCCAGTCTAGAGAAGAAGGCTTTCATGGATTCTGGAGCCCAACACCCTCCCCCAGAATATAATTGGACCAAAATATCATACCCATTTGTAGGCAATGCAATAAAAATTATAATATTGACAATAATAATTGATCTCTTTGACATAGTGTTTTAAAGGTTGTAAAAGATACTGAAGACAAAAGATGAATAAGAGGCTACTGACTGCCTTTGTGATCAAACATGGCACATATTGTCTTTGTATCCTTGTTTTTCCCATCTTCAAAATGGGAAAATTGTCCCAGACTAAATTCCTAATGTTGGAAAGCCTAGCCAGAAGCAAATATTTCTTTCCCTAGCTTTCAGCATTCAACAAACTACCTCCTTTCAGTATTAATTCAAGAATAACCAAAGTTGAAAATGCTGAGAACTCAAAAAAGCAAAATTCAAGCAAATGGAAAAGTATGTAAATGAAAAGTCAAATAAATTATTCACCCACTCTGCAGGTTTCCTTCCTTGTTTGTTTTTTTTTTTTTCCCTCTCCTTTAAAGAATTTTCTGGTACTGAGGGAATAAATGGAATCACTTCAACAGTTCATTAAAAATAAGATATTTTTTTTCCACTGGTCTTTGATATTGGTACAGTATCATCTGATGGCAGGGGGATGGACAAGATGACTTTTCTAGGTTCCTCTGAGTCTAAAGAATAATCAATTCTGTAAATACATTATCTGGGATATTTTATATGTATTCTATAAATAATAATTATTTTGTTAGTATCTTAAACAGATTTTGGCACACAATTTATAGTTACAAATAGGAAAGAACTTTTACTTGGCACATTATTTCTTTTAAATATCATATTTTCAAAATGCTTATTTATTCTCCTGATAAAAAAATGAAGTTGACTAAAGACACAATTTGCTAAGGAATCCAAGGAATGAGTATTTTAATAGGGATAAGAAGATTAGTGAAGAAAATCAAGTCAAGATAAAATGTGTGGTTCAAGAAAACACCTGCAGAATCAAATGGGGGGAAAAAGGGGGTTGTGGTGCAGATAATTTTAAGTTGATTTGCAGTGACATGATCTTTAATAATGATGAGCTTTGAGACAGTTTGAACTCGTTCTAAGCAAAAATCTATTTTCATTGTATTGGAAAGAGATATAAGGAGTTTATAATGGGCTTATCAGTAAAAAGCAGGAAATAGCAATACATTTATTAAGGTTTGTTCCACTCACCATATTAAGAATTGAACTTACTTTCTAATTAATTAGTAGAAGACAATGCATAAAGAAAAGATGTAAATAAAAGGGAGAGTGGAGGCATGATGTGGAAATGATCTTGTAAATAATATAGGAACCCAGGTTCCTATCAAAAACTATTGCTATTACAGTCAGAAAGGGAATAGATAATATGGATAAATGTGTATGCACACATAATCTAAATTTTTATAGTCTATATTCAGAAATTAAATTAAGTATGGGATTATTAATAATAAAAATTATAGTGGGATTAATCATACAAAAAGTTAATGTTTTTATGTCCAAATTCAGAAAGATTTAAACCCATTAGCTTATCCCCATTCATATGCTTAAAAAAAAAAAATGTAAATTCTTACTGTCTACTGGAGGGAACTGGCCTCCAACCTGTAGATAGCCAGAGTCGAACTGAGAAGGCTAGGGATAAGAGAGTAAGGAATCAAACAGAAGTTTAATTTCAAAGTAAGACAAACAGCTTGCTAGATCACATGAGCCAGAGCCCCATCCCTAGCAGAAAGACCTGTTTTGGTGAGGGAAGTTCTCCATACTTATACCAATACCTGTGCATGCATTGAGCTGAAGCCTTGACAATGAGGGTCAACATCAACGATGTGACAAGTTTGATTAATAGCAGGGTTTCATGACCAGAAATAATTCTGGAATTTTGCTATGGCTGAGATCATCCAGAGGGTGAGTGCAAAGAATTATTGTTATACCAAGTTCAGGGCATAGATTGCTTGCTGTGCCTTAGCTCTGGAAAAAAATAGTGTCTTCAGATTTCTGAACATTGCAAAATATAAACCCATTGGTCTATCTTCTCATCTTCATGAAAAGCATGTTTTCAAAACCTAATCCTTTCAAAATTACCTTTTATTGTTTTATTTACTGTATTTCCCAAGAGTAAATAAACTTTCAACTTTGTATGAGAAATAGTTCTCTTTCAGAAGGTAGTAGCATTCAATTAGTTGGGTTACTTTTCCTACATTTGTTTAGCACCAATCAGCCAATTTGTAGACAGGTCTTGCTGAAAATAGTCCAAAGCATAACATAAATATGTATTAACACATCCATGGTTATAATAGTGTATGCCCACCTAAGTTCAAGGAGCACTCCATGTACCAACATAGAGAAACTCTCCATTCATTTTTAACATTTTTATCAATTCATAACTCATGATAGATGAAATACAGTTAGACTGGCTTCTCTAAAAATACAGGATATATTGAGCAAATTATTGGTTAAAAAAAGATAACAGGTGAATATTTATCTGTTTTTTTTTTTAAAGAAAGTTTCTAGTACTATACTAGACAAAACCTAAATTATCCTTTAATATCAATCAAATAATGTCAACTAGGTAGTGCAGTGGATAGAGAATAGGCCCTGGAGTTAGGAGGATCTGAGTTCAAATCTTACCTCAGATACTTAACACTTCCTAGCAAGTGTCATCTTGGGCAAGTCATTTAACACCAATTTCATCTCAAAAACAATAATAATATCAATTAAACAGATAAAATAGAACTTCTTCTAGAAAGCTCATAGACATTTCTCTGCATTTGTTGGTAATAAATTAGTATAAATAATAATATAAATATATGTAATATATAAATATAATAATTATAAATTGGTAATAAATAAAATATGCCTTTAAAATTTTACATAATTTAGACATCTCATTAATGAATTAATTGAATACCCATGAAACTGGTGAGCATTTATTTGTTTGTTTCTTTGTGAAATTATTTTTTTATTTTAATAGTATCTTATTTTTCCAAATACATATAAAGATAGTTTTCAACATTCACCTTTTCAAAACCTTGTGTTCCAATTTTTCTCTCTTATTTTCTCCCTCTCTCCTTACCAAGACAGCAAGCAATCCAATATAGGTTTAGCATGTGCACTTATTCTAAACATATTTCTATATTTGTCATGTGGGACAAAAAAAAAATCAGGGTCAGGTGAAGGGGCAGGTCAATTCTCTAAGAACATCCACAGGTGTGAATCATAACACTTGAAGGGGTTGCAAAGCAGCCTTTGACTCAGATGTTCTTTGTGCATTGGGAATGAAATAAATTGGAGGCTACAGGGAAGAGGAGAGATGTCAGACAATGCAGATGCTTCTCAGTCTCCTTGTATCATCATCATTATCCTCTTACATGAAGAGATCCATTCTACAGGTCTGGGTTAGCCCCGCAGCCACTGGCAGGTGGCTCCCATATTATAACACAGATGAAAAGGGGAGAAAATAAAGAGAAAGAAAAATATAAGCAAGCAAACAACCACTACTACCAAAAAGATAAAAATACTATGTTTCATTCCACATTCAGTCTCCATAGTTCTCTCTCTAGATGTGGGTGGCATATTCCATCACAGTGCATTGGAATTGCCTTGAATCACCAGAGAAATGCAAATTAAGACAACTGTGAGTACTACTTCACACCTCAAAGAGTGGCTAAGATGATGAGAAACCACAAGGATAAATATTGATGGGCATGTGGGAAAATTGGGACACTAATACATTTGTGATGGAGTTGTTAACTGATCCAAACATTCTGGAAAGCAATTTGGTACTATGCTAAAAAGGCTATAAAACTGGGCATACTCTTTGATCCAGCAGTGTTTTTTACTAGGTTTATATCCTAACGACATCACAAAAAAGAGAAAACAAACATGTATTTAAAAATGAGTGGATGCCCATCTGCTGGGGAATGGCTGAATAAATTATGATATATGAATGTAGTGGAATATTATTTTTGTATAAGAAATAATGAGTAGGCTGATTTCAGAGAAACATGGAAAAACTTTCATGAACACTGTGCACAACAACAAGATTATATAATAATCAACTTTGATAGACTTGGTTCTTTTTAACAATGAGCTGATTCAAGCCAATTTCAACAGATTTGTGATGGAAAGAGACATCTGCATCCAGAGAGAAGACTACGGAGACTGAATGTGGATCATAGAATTTTCACCTTTTTTGTTGTTTGTTTGTTTGTCTTTTTTTCTTTCTAATTTTTTTCCTTTTGAACTGATTTTTCTTATACAGCTTAATAAATGTGGAAATATATTTAGAAGAATTACAAGTTTAACCTATGTTGGATTACTTTTTGTCCAGACAGTGGAGAAGTGGAAAGGGAAGGAGAAAAATTTGGAACACAAAACTTTGTAAAGCTAAATGTTGAAAATCATTTTTGCATGCATTTTAAAAATTAAAAAGTTATTATTATTTAAAAATAAATACATTTAAGTCATTTCTCTACATAGTTTAGAAATTAAGCCTTTATCAGAAATATTGGCTATAAAAATATTTGTCCATAGCTTGCTTATTCCCTTTTAATCTTGATTGCATTGGCTTTGTTTCTGCAAAACCCTTCAAATTTAATTTAATCAAAATTACCTATTTTCCATTTCATAGTGTTTTTTTACTATAAATTTGTCCCTTGTTCTCCTAATTTGCTTAGAGTATCACCATTTATGTCTAAATAATAAACCCATTTCTAACTTATAGGGTGTTAAATGTCTGTCGGTACCTAATTTCTGCCATACTATTTTCCATTTCCCCAGAAATTTTTGTCAAATAGTAAGTTTTTATTGCAAAAGCTATAGTCTTTGGGTTTGTCAAACAATAAATTACTATGGTAATTGACTATTGTGTTTTGAGAATGTAACCTGTGCCACTGATCCACTGCTCTATTTCTTAGCTAGTACAGAATGGTTTTGATAACCACCACTTTAAAATACAGTTTTAGGTCAAGTACAACTAGGCCATCTTCTTTTGCATTTTTCCCATTAATTCTTTTGAAATTCTTGATCTTTTTTTTTCCTAGATGAATTTTGCTATAATTTTTTTCTCACTCTGTAATTTCCTGGCAATTTGATTAGCATGACACTGAATAAGTAGATAAATTTAGGAAGAATTATCATTTTTATTATATTAGCTCAGCTTACCAGTGAGCACTTGATATTCTTTCAGTTGTTTAGATCTAACTTTATTTGTGTGAAAAGTGTTTAATAATCGTGCTCATACAGTTCTTGGCTTTGTCTTGACGGACTTTCAAATATTTTATAACCTATCATTATTTTAAATGAGATTTCTCTTTCTACTTCTTGCTGCTGGGTTTTGTTGGTAACATAGAAATGCTAATCATTTATTTGGGTTTATTTTATACAACATTGTTAAAATTGTTAATTGTTTCTAGTGGTTTTGTAATTAATAGTCTAGGATTCTCTAAATATACCATCATATCATCTGAAAAAAATGATAATTTTGTTTCCTCATTATCTACTCTAATTCCTTCCATTTCTTTTTCTTTCTTTTTCCTATAGCTAACATTTCTTGTTTCACCCCTGAATAAATAGGCAGACTGAATAGAACCTACTTATCATTTTAAGGTAATCTCCATTTATTTCTATGCTCTCTAGTATAATTTTTTAAAAATAGGAATGGATGTTGTATTTCATCAAATGACTTTTCTGCATCTATTGAGATAATCATATGATTTCTGTTAGTTTTGTTATTGATACAATCAATTATGCTGATAGTTTTCCTGATTTTGAACCAGTCCTGCTTTTCTGATATAAACCCCACTTGATCATAGTGTACTCTCCTGGTGATAAGTTGTTGTAATCTCCTTGCTAATATTTTACTTAAGATTTTTGCATGAATATTCATTAAGGAGATTGAGCTATAATTTTCTTTCTCTGTTTTGGTCATTCCCAGTTTAGGTATCAGCAGCATGTCTGTGTCATTAAAAAATTGGTAGGACTCCTTCTTCTCCTATTTTTTTTCTAATAATTTGTATAGTATTGGAATTAATTGTTCTTTAAATGTTTGGTAGAATTCACTTATAAATCCATCTAAGCCTGGAGATTTTTTCTTGGGAGTTCATTGATGGATTGTTGGATTTCTTTTTTAAAATGGGACTATTTAAATATTTTATTTTCTCATCCATTCATATGGGCAATTTATATTTGTATCGGTATTTATCCAACTCACTTAGATCATCAAGCTTATTGGCATGTAATTGGGAAAAATCTAATTATTTCTTAACTTTTTTTGCAAATTAAATAATCCAATTTTAAAAAATGAGTAGGTCAAACAACAATTCAAAGAAACAATCAGTGATTTAATCCAAGAAAATGACAATAATGAGACAACATAGCAAAACTTATGGGATGCTACCAAACCAGTTCTTTTTTTTTTTTCATTATTTTTTATAACTTTTTTATTTACAAGATATACACATAGGTAATTTTTCAGAACTTAATTTCTTTTTCATTGGTAGTAAGTTCACCTTTTTCCATTTTGGATACTGGTGATTTGGTTTTCTTCTTTCCTTTTTCTAATCAAATTAACCAAAACTTTATTTTGTGGGTTTTTAAGTTTAGTTTAGTTTGGTTCAATAGTTTGCTTGCTTTGGATTATATTAATCTCTCTCTTTATTTTCAGAATTTCTAATTTTATATTCAACTGGGGGATTGATTTGTTCATTTCTTAGCTTTTTTTAGTTTCATGCCCCAATTCATTGATCTCCTCTATTTTGTTCATGTAATTATTTAAAAATATAAAATTTCTCCTAAGAACTGCTTGGCTGCATCTCATAAGTTTTGGTATGTTGTCTCATTATTGTCATTGTTTAGGATGAAATTGCTGATTGATTCCATGATTTCTTGTTTGATCCACTCATTTTTTAGGATTCTATTATTCAGTTTCCAAACAATGTTTGGTCTATTTATCCATGGCCCTTTACTACACATAATTTTTATTGCATCATGATCCGAAAAGGACACATTTACTATTTCTGATTTTCTGCATCTGTTTGTAAGATTTTTATGCCCTAATACATGGTCAATTTTTGTATAGGTTCCATATATTACCAAGTATTCCTTTCAATTGCATTCAATTTTCTTAAAAGGTCTATTATACCTGATTTTTCTAAAATTATATTCCCTCCTTAACTTCTTATTTATTTTGTGATTGGATTTATCTAGTTCTTATAGAGGAAGGTTGAGAACTTCCATTAGTTCTGATCTTGCCTATCTCCATAGTAACTTTCTATGATCAGCTCTGTTTTTGTTTTTTCGCTCATTTTTTAAAAATTGAACTCTGCTCCTAACCCACAGGAGAAATTGACCCAAGTTTCTTTTGCAGGGGGACAGGTGCTTGTCACTGATTGCACTAGAACTAGAGCTGTGGCTGGTGGTGCTATAGGCTTTTCCACTGCACTAGGTGGTGCTGGCTAAGTCCCATCTGTTTTCTGGGATTTGGGGGTTCACAATTTGCCTACTGTAGTTGTGTTGGTGTTCTTACAACTGGTCTGTTTATCTATGGGTCTTCTGCACCAGGACAAAGTGGCTATTGTATTTTTGCTAAGAGCTTCCCACTAGATTCCTGCACTGCACTTGTACCCATTGCTCATGCCCCCCCCCCCCCTTGCTCAAATTAAGACAAAACTTTTCTGAAGTCCTTCCAAGATATCTTAAACTGAAAAATTATTATATTCTGAATGTTAATGGATTGTGTCACTAAAAAATCTTTTCAGAGGCTAGATCTAGCATTGATTATGAGAAAAGATGGGGAGAGCTCAAGCAATGTCCTGTATACTCTCTGCCATTTTGGCTCTGTCCCCGAGCATTTATTTTCATGCACAGTTCAGAATTTCAGCAGCATAGCTGGGCCTGGAGTTCTTTATTAGCAGAGATTCTCTCAATCTTCCCAAACTCAGACCTTTTGATTCCACAACCTTTCCTGGAGGTGAAAGTTCCTATGGTTCTAGCCCAAGCTACCTCACTATCCAGTTAATCCCCACTCTCCTTGATAGTCGTTTCTTCAGATCTAGCTGGAGATGTTTACACTTAACAATTTAATCCTCAATCCTGAGGGTTTTTGGAGAGGTAGGATTAAAGTATAAAATAAACCTCAAGACCCCAGGTGTGGATTGGGATTCCTGGATTTAAACTATTTTGGCTCTCTAAACTATATAAACAAACTTAATACTGCTTAGGACAGCAAGTTACTTATACACAAGTGCATATCTACTTATGTAACCATCTTTCTTCCACACATGCACATTCGTCCTGTGCTTTGGCAAGTTGCCTCTTTTGTTTGTTATAAAGTGGCCCACCTGGGCCAACATAAGGAGCTGATGCTGGAACTACAGCCAGGCTTCCAGTTGTGCCAGTTGCTACTGGGTTTGCCCTTTTCCCATTCTTCAGCACTAACCTTTTGATGGAATGCAGGGCTTCTCCCTGGCTTCTTTCATCTTTTGGGTCCAAAGAATCTTACCAGAGCCCTGTATCTAACAGGGGAGAGAATCCCTATTCTTCCCCAAGTCTTATTTGTTTTTTTACTGGTCTATATTCATTCTATTTTGTTTGTGAAGGAGATTTGAAGAACTTGGAATTTTCTGATCTATTCTGCCATCTCTCCACAATCTATTAACATATAGAACATATAGAATAATTAACATATAGAACATTGACACTATAGCTTTTTAAAAAGATAATATTTTTAACAAGTCTAAGTTTCATTAAAGGCAACAACCATTCAGTGATTAAGGCTGAGTAAGAACTAAGGCAGAGATTGTCCTCTTTTACCTAGTTAAAAAACATCATTCTGGGAAGGAAATGATTTGAAGGTTTTTTGGGCAAAGCAAATAATTTGTATTTACATTCATTTTTAGTCAATCAGTGTTGAAACAATAACCAAAGGGGTTTTGCCTGGGATCTATTGTTCAACAATCAATGAGAGTCAAAGTAATTTGCATTTAAGGCAGGGTTCTTAAAAAAGAAATCTAGCCCTCCAAGATATCTTTGGAAATTTCATTAATCCAAAAAAAATTCTTTGGGCAGAACATTCACAGGTAAGAATATAGAAGAAAAGAATATGAAGGAAGGAAGGAAGGAAGGAAGGAAGGAAGGAAGGAAGGAAGGAAGGAAGGAAGGAAGGAAGGAAGGAAGGGAAGGAGGGAGAGAGGGACAAAGAAAGAAAGGAAAGAGAAAGAAAGAGAGAAAGAAGAGAGAGAGGAAGGGAGGGAGGGAGAAAAGAAAGGAGGGAGGGAGAAAGGAAGGAAGGAAAAAAGAAAGAAAAAAAAAACAAGGGAGGGAAAGAAGGAGGGAGGTTGGAGTCAAATTATATAGGCTCTTAAATGCTTCTAGACAATAGAAAACCACTCAAGTTTTGTAAGCTGTTTTGATGTGATTAGATTGTGTTTTAGAAAGGTTATTTTGCACACTGTGTGAAAAAAAAATTGAGTGGGAAGAGGTTGGAGTGATAGCATTTACTTACTTGACTATTTTAGTAGTCTGAATGAGAGATAATAAAGGCGTTATCTGAGGTATTTTGTATAGTAATGCACAGAAGGAAGAAATGAGAAATATGAGAGTAAAATTGTTAAGACTGGGCCACTAACCAGATGTGGGAGGTAAAGAACAAAAATGACTAAAAATGCTTGTGGGTTAAAACCTCAGTGACTAGAAGTATCATTCTGTCAACAGAAATGAGTAAACAGGAGGAAAACAAAATTTGAGGAAAGAAAAGATTTTTTTTTTTTTTTTTTTGTACCAGCTGAGTTTCAGGAATCAGTGAGATAATTATTGTGGACATGTAAATTGAGTTAGGAAGTTACTAATTAGAATTCAGCAGAAAGATTTGGCCTGATAATGTCACTATAATTGGTTATTTGATTTTGTTTGCTAATTCCTCCTTTAATTCATCTTTCATATAGGGAAAATAAGTTAAGAGTTAAATAACCTACCCAAAGTCACACAGATGGTAAGTGTCTGGGCTCACATTTGAACTCTGGAATCTTCCTGACTTCAGGCCCAGCACCTTTGTACATTGTGTCATTTATCTGTTCTACAATCTGTCTTGTGTTCAGTTATCATTTCTCTCCTTACTAAAACCTTTTATTATCATTAAAAATTATTAATAAACATACTCTACCATTCATGGTTGAGCTTTGTTTTTTGTTTCCTATCAGGCTGACTAACCTCCGATTCTCAGTGAAACAGACTCACATGTCCTACTTTTCAGTACAGGGTCTCCTATCTTCCTTTTTCCCCATGGGGGAAATATGAAGTGGACCATTGATTCTGAGTTGCTTTGGAATAGAGATGGCAAAATTAGTCTTAATTTAGCCTGTGTAATTGTATTTGGTACCAATCAGGGACTACATTGTGAAATGCAGAAACGTTTTCCTTTCACCTCTTTTTGCAGAGAGGGATTGAGACCCTACTAAGGAACAAAAGAAAAGGCCTCCCTCCCTACCCACCCACCAAAATCAGAAAACATGCTATTTTCTGCAAAGAACTTGATTTTTCCTTTGCTCATTTTACTGCATTTTTGTTGAACCAGTGAGTCAAATCCTAACAAAACGAGGTCCCTTTTACCTCTTTTCTGGCAGACATGTATTACTATAAAAACTCTGTATGACCAATCCTCTAAAGCGAGTTTGATCTGTTTTCTTCTCATCAAGTTCTTCCCCCTATGGATTTCCTTATTGCCTGTGTTCATCACAATCTACCCTCTGGGCACATTTAGCAATGTGGTTTTTAAAAGGACCATCACAGACACTGTGGTTTTGACTGAAAAACTGAAGTCTTTCTGCTTTATAGGAGGCTGGAAGGTTGCTTTGTGTGAAAACAGAGCCAGAATTGTCTCAGGCAGGAGCTGTTTGGTTACATTCCAAGTCAGGGGGGGCTGGGCAAGGGCATGACCATGGATCTAATGAAATATGAGACAGAAACAAGTTGTATATTCATCATCGATCATGATTTCTTTAATGCTGGGATTTATGGAGTACTGTTTGTCTAAACCAGTGATTCTCAAAATTGTTTTTGTTACATAGCGAATCCATTTATCTTAAAAAGAAATCATGAAATCCTTAAAACTAAGTTAATTTTCATTTATTTAAATTTTTAAGAAGTAACTGCTTACCATATGGTGTTAGGGTTTATAAAAGATGACATGATGAAATAGGGATGGTGGAGTTGATGAGGAGATAGGGAGGAATTTTGAAAGGGGGAGTATATCACTGGCCCCACTTCCTCTCTGTGACAGGTTAGGCCCCTGATCAGCAGCAGTGAAAGTTTCTAACAGCTCAAACCTCAAAAACACCTTCATCATAGATAACACAGATGAGGCTTGAAGTTTCAGTGAAGCCATTGCATTTGTCTTTACATGTGCTTAGCTGGTTTGGTTGAATGGTTTTCAGGGATGTAGTGAGGAAGCCTTTTAAAGAAGCGTGACATAAAAGAAAGAGTGATTGATTCAAAGTGAAGATACCATGATTCAATATCTGACATGGACATAAAATAGCTGTATGGCTGTGGGAAAGCAGCTTAATTTTTCAGTTCTCAGTTTTGTCATTTGTAAAATGGGAACAGTAATAATAACTATGGAAGGTAGTAAGACGGCAAAGTGATAGAACTTTGAGCTTGGAACTAGGAACACTCATCTTTATGAGTTCAAATCCAGCCTTAGGCATTTAATAACTGTGTGACGCTGAGCAAGTCACTTAATTCCCTTTGCTTCAATTTTCTCATATGCAAAATGAGATGGAGAAGGTAATGGCAAACTACTTTAGTATCTTTGTCAAGAAAATCCCAGAATGAGGCTATGAAGAGTCAAACATGGCTGAAATGACTCAAAACAGTGGTAATTATTCCTTTAAAAAAGTGTTATAAGGGAAGCAGTTTGGGAATGTATTATCATCATCCTTATCACCACCACCATCATCATCCCATCTCATTTGGTAGAATTCAGGCAAACATACAGATATTCAAAATGCCAGGACTTTCAGACACAACAATTTTCTTGAGAAGCATTTCAACTCCAAGTATGTCACACTGTAGCCTGAGGTCAAGTTGGAAATAGTTGGCTCTCAGGGCAGCATAAGTACAGAAATGACCTTATAATCCCTTATTTGATTTTCTTAAATTATTAGAATTACATGATTATTTTATGTTTCTATACCTTCTTAAAAGACTTTTTAAAATATGATCTGTATGTCTATTATTTATTTGGGACACGATGAGTAAATCTTACTGTTAAGTTAACCTTATAGATACAAAAAAACTGTATACATTTGGGCTTCCTATATGCTGTTTTATCAATTAGAAATGAATCAAAGGAACCCTACAATTTCTGAAATTAACAAAAAAGTGTCATTTTATATGGCATGGTGAATTGAATTCTAGACTGAGAATTAAAAAAAAAAAGACCTGAGTTAAAATCTTGCCCCTGACTTTTAATATGTAACCATCAGTAGGTCACTTATCTTTCTCAAATACAGTTTCCTTATCCACAAAATGTCTATAGCAATGCCTATAATGCATACCTACCTAATAGCCTTGGTTGAGAATAATTTTTTTGAATGTAGAATACTGTGCAAGTCTTAAAGCACTATATAAATGTCAGGTATTAGTAGTAGTGATAGTATCTCTATTATTATAAAGGCAAGTAATATGGTATTTTGTTTTTGTTATTTCTAGTAGAAATGGGGGAAAGGAACATGGAAATTAAACACTTAATTCTTAGACAACAGCCATCTAAAATGAATAAAACAGTGCCTAAGGATGAGCTACAGATACCTTTCCTTCCTTTAATCTTTATATACTAATTCTTCATAGACTTTCTAGATGTAGAAAAGTCTTGAATTTATAAAATATTGGGGCAGAAAAATCTCCTTATGTGCAAGACTTACTTACTTATACATTAGTGCTGTTGAATCCATCATTTAGCCGTGCAGTTTTTAGACATGAAGAAACAAAGCCATTAAAATATTAAGTTCTTTCCCAAATCCAATTCACAGGATTCCCAGACCTAGAGTTGCAAGAGACCTTGGAGATCATCTAGTGCAAATTCCTCATTATATAAAAAAGAAAACTGAGGATAGCATATTGAACAATTTGCCCTGTCACACAAGAAGGGAGAGTCAGAGACAGGGTTTGAGTTCAGGTCTTAAGACCTTCATCCTCTTTCTACTGTCCAAAGCCCTTTGTTCCTTGACTGGCTGGAATAAAACTGGAGGAGACTTAAGGAATTCTGGGAAGAGAGATGCAACTCTTCACTCCTACCATGATGGCTTTGCTGAAGAGAGCAATGCAGCCAATGATCTGAGCACAAAACATCACATCCAATGTTTCTAAGTATGTAATCATCCGAGATCCAGCCAAGTCCTTTATCTCTTAGCTTCTATATCAGAGAGAGAAGATAAAAATACTCACCTCCCTCCTGAGATAGGCCTTGGCACAATTCATATTTGTGAAATACTTTGAAGCTAGAAAGAAGCTAGCTTAACGTTAGGAAAGTTTTGGCATTAAAGAAAAGAACTGAGTTTTGATAGCAATTTTTTTTCCTAAAAGGTAACATAGAAAGGGACTCTTTCTGTCTTGATGATGTGCACATGCAGAATACAAAGGAATCTACTCTGACAAAATATTTGCAGTCCTAACAAAAACAAATAAGCATTTAACCTGAGCCATTCTAGATCAACTGAAAGGTCTATGAGCCCTTATCTTGACATCATCAACAGAGGCAATTATCAGCTATTTTTAATAAGCACTGAAAAGAATTTCTATCTAGTTGTAAAATATTACATTAACATGGCTGCATGTTTGACATTAAGAGCATCGGCCAAGTTCAAATGACATTATTTATTATCAATAATTATTCCATTGGCACTTTTGGAAAAAGGAGATGAAAGCTTTTTATCTCATTAACATGTTTTTGCTGTTAACTGTTTGTAATATTAGTTTCCTTTGATCTCCCTTTTGATTGCAGTGTGCAAACAAAGATGGTATAATCTGTTATTATTCCCATTAATAACCAAGTATCTCTTATGGTTGACAAGCCAATTTGTTATTATCAGGCTGTCTTTGTGCATCAGGGAGAGGTTTCCACCCTTTCTCCCACCCTGTCTATGTTCAATGACAGGTGTTTATCTGGTTCTGACGTTTATAGATGCTGGATTCTTAAAAGGAAATCTGTGAAAGGTTTAGCCAGAGAAAGGAAATAATGGTTAGTGCATGAGACTGAGAAAGAGAAAAGTCAGAAACTCATCAGAATCTAGTTTACAATTCAAGGCTTCTGCCACATTTGAAAGTCTAGCCCAGAGTATCTCCCTATCCAATAAATAAAAAGGCAGCTCTAATAAGATAGCAGTTGGATAAATATAGTTCATTTACAAGAAGTCAAAGAACTATATGCACTACAATGGGCTAAGGATTTCAAGGTTCTGAAGTAGATTTTTAGTAAAATAGGAAAAGAAATTTTTCTATGTAGGGAATTTCTTTTAAAATTTCTATTGTGAGTCTATAATTCGATGTTTTTCTACCATGTTCATTCCAGGAGATCCTGAAATACTTAAAAAAACTTTGACACATACAAGGACCATTTCTCCACCTCTGAAACATTGAGTGCTCATGGAAATAATATCTCAAGGAATTAAGATTTCATTGAGATGTGTGTGTGTTCCTTGTATCCATTTGTGTACAACCATAACACACACTGAGGCATTAGTCTAATTTTCTAGAAATCTAACATTTAGGTTTTGCTGATATAAAAAAATGATATATGATTTTAAAAAAATAATCAGCCAATAGAAGATGCACTGTGTATATTGATCCCAGAAAACTTGCCATCTTGCCAGATGAAGAAGTACCAAGGGAATCTCAGAATACCTGACTCATGCTCTTAGGGTAAAATTGATGGGAATGCACCCAAGCATCCTTTTCTATCAGTAAGGAGTCTAGGCTGGGGAGGTCCTCATTTCCTATGTGACAACAATAGGATGTGCCCAATTCTAATCAGGTCCTAGCCCACTTAACTTGTTTCTAACATTCTTCAAGATTTTCCTTCATATATCTTTAATAAAATTGATTTAATTAACTGCCTTGTGGTGGTGTTTTTTTTTGAACCATGTTTCCTTGTAATCAATTTGAGTATTTTGAAATATTTCTAAATCAGCAAGAAGACATTCTAATACTTTCAGTTATAAAATAATGGGTTTTTGATCAACTTGAAATACTTTGCATAATGTTAAATATAAAAGAATAATAACATGGCATCTACTAGTTCCAGGAGTATATTCAATTAACTATATTAAAATATAGTTTTCTCCTTTTCCTCCTCTTCCTGATCTTCCTCTTCCTACTCTTTTTCCTTCTTCTCATCACTTAGTGTCCTCTATAGCTTCTCAATGCTTAGTTAAGATTATCCTGAGATAATAAGCACAAGTTTGGATCTCATACTCAAATGTTTTCCATCATCTTAGGGCCTCTACAACTTGTGTTTCGTTAACATGACCTTTAAGAAAGTAAAGACTATTTTCCTAACACAAAGAATCATTAGTAAATTATTTTAGAAATATTTTGTAAAAGATAATAGGCACAAAGGAACACTGGAATAGCACTCAATCTGATATGTGACAATATCTTTTCTGAGGGGAAAAACATATAGATGACCAGATTTTTCAAAGATATTGGGATGATGACACTAACTACATTAATTCTAATTCTATTTCTCCTACACATTTGTAAACACAATTCTGTTGTGAATGTGTTCTTCCTCCTACCCCAAACCATCTCATTCTGGCTTAGAAATCACTGAGGTAAATTCCCTTTAACAAAGTCACAGAAAGATAATTTACTTAGGAAAAAATGGACCAATAATTCCATGAGCATTCACTCAGTCAAACATTTAATAAGCATCCACCACGTGCAAGGCATTTTGCTATACAAATATGAAAACCAAACATTCCCCATCTTAAAGAGTTCATATCTTACTGGGAGAAAATGAACAGACAAGGTAATATCAAATATGGAATAAGTCAATGATATAAGCAATTTTCAGATAAGAAAATTTCCTTTTCCAATGCAAGTCAATACCAACTCTGTACCTTATATTCTCAGTTGTCTAGTATATTGAGTGGAAAGTAATTCACTAAGGGTCACACAAGGCGTATGTTTCAGAAAGAATAACCTGAACCTGGGTCTTTCTAACTCTGACTACACTGCCTACCTAAATATATACTAAATGTATATAAAATAATTTCAAAGTAATTATTACAGAAGCAATCAATTAGTCAACAAACATTTATTAAGCTCCTTCCATATTCAAAGCACTATGATAAGTGATTGGGGTACAAGAAAAGGCACAGCAGAAGTACAAAAAGAAGTACAAAAATACAGTCTCTGACTTCAAGGAACTCAGAATCTAATGGAGGAGATAACAAATAAAAATAATGTGCAAATAAGCTGTATACAGGAAATTAAGAAAAAAGAAAGACGTTGGGATTAAGAAGAACTAGGAAAAGCTTCCTGCAAAAGTTGTGATATTAGTTGAGACTCAGAAGAAGGTAGGGAAGCAAGCTGACAGAGATCATGGAAAGGAAGGATGGAGAGGAGGACAGACAGACACAGACAGAGAGAGGTATGGCCTGGGGAAATAGAGGACAGACAGAGAAAATGTATAGGGCTGAGAGATGGAGTTTGGAAGACAGATAAGAAGGCAGTGGGAAGTAAAAAGTAAACATATTTATGAAAGATCTTGTTGGAGGTGTCCATTGTTGCTGTTTAGTCATTTAAGTCATTTCTGACTCTTTGTGACCTCTTGTATAATGTATGTGAAATTATTTATCATCTTAGAAAGAGGTGGGAGAGGGAGAGAAGGAAGGAGAAAGAAAATTTGGAACTCAAAACTTAAAAAAAATAGTTTTAACATGTAATTGAGGAAAATGAAATATTATTAAAAATAAGATATTGGAAGGGCACCTAGATGTCATACTAGCCATAGAGTCAGGAGTACCTGAGTTCAAATCTGGCCTCAGATACTATACTTAGCACTTCTTAGTTGTGTGACTCTATCACCCTAAAAAAAGATATTACAGAAAAAATAAGATACTCGAGTAGTTTGCCATTTGGTAATTATGGGAATATGTATAAGAGAATTGCACATGTTTAACATATATTGGATTGCTTGCCATCTAGGGAAGGAAAAAAAATTGGAACATAAGGTTTTGCAAGGATCAATGTTGAAAACTATGCATATATTTTGAAAATAAAAAGCTTTACAACAAAAAGAAGACTTCAATATATCAAAAATCCCATAACATGAGAGAATAGAAATGCAACCTTCAGTAGAGTAAATTGTAGGCCTCCACACATCAGTAGATGGCTTTCAAGAGTTTTGGTGGTTCAAATAATATATGTTAAATAATTTTCTAATGATCTTTTTTCTACAAATCTTAATTTTGGAGGACTTAGTAGAGCTTCCACAATACATACTCTTTGAGAACCTAAGGTCATATCGTTGCTGGGACTGTGGTCAGCTGGAGAATTGTTATTTTGTAGTTGCAAACAGAAAAATCAAAACTTTTCTGAGTAATAAAATATCTTAAGAAAGTTCATTGGAGAAGATGATGGAGTAAAGTCAGGAAGCTGCTCAAGCTCTTCCAGTTTCCCTCAAAACTACATGAAACCAAGTCTTTGAACAGAATCTGAAGGAAGGAAATCCCTCTGCAGCTCAAGACAGACTGGGAAAACTTCAGAAAAGGTCAGTTTCCCTGGGGTGAAAAGGATGCTCAGCCAGATCAGATGGATGCTGGAAAAACTGGTGAGAGGATCTTAATCACAGTGTCTAAGACTCTCAGTCCTGGCTCAGGAGCATAGCAGGAGGTAGCTTCCAGTCCCAGCTCAGAGGAAAACTCTGGGAATCTAGGCTGTGTCCTGAAGAGAGCAGGCAAATCTAAATCTGCCAACACCAGGAGCACTGTGCTCAAAGCCAAGGCTCAGAGCTGCACAAGAGGCTTGGAACAGCACTCCCTTTACCCCAGAAGCAGAGCTTCACCACACACACACAAAAAATATACATACATATATATATATATATATATATATATATGTATATATATATATATATATACATATATATATATATATGTATATGTATATATATATACATAAAATGTATATATATATACATATACATATATATATATATATATGTATATATATATATATATGGAATGTCCACAGAGAAAATCTCAAAGAGTGAGATAAATTGGTCTCAAGCCCAAAAGGGCTTCTTGGAAATGCTCATATAAGACTTCAAAAGGCAAATAAGAGAGGTAGGAAAAAAAGGAGAAAGCAAATGAGAGGTATGAACAAGAGAGTCAACAGCTTAGAAAAGGAAGGAAAAAAAATTTCTGAAGAAAACAACTCCTTAAAAATTAGAATAAACCAAATGGGAAAAGAGAAACAAACTGAAGAAAATCTCACATTAAAAACGAGAACAGGGCAAATGGAAGTTAATGATTCAATGAGGGAGCAAGAATCAAACAAACAAACTAAAAAGAATGAAAAAGTCAAAGAAAATGTGACATGCCTTATTGGGAAAAAAATGGCCTATATGGAAAATAAATCCAGAAGAGACAATTTAAAAAAGTTTTGGCCTATATGAAAGCCATAACCAAAAAAAAAAAAAGATCCTGCATTGTATTCTTCAAGAGATCATTAAGGAAAACTGTCCCAATATTCTAGAAACAGAGGAGGAAATAATCATTAAAATAGATCACCTTTGGAAAGAAATCCCACAAGAAAAACCCCAAGGAACAATATTGTGAAATTTCAGAATTATAATCTCAAGGAAAAAATACTGCAATATGTCTGACAAAACCAATTCAAATAACAAGGAGCACCAGTCAAGATTACTCAGGATCTGGCTGCTTCTACAGTCAGATAAATAAAGGATCAGAGGACCTGCAATACCATATTCCCCAGAAGGCAAAGAACCTGGGGTTATAACCAATAATTACCAATCCAGAAAGACAATAATCATCTTTCAGGGGAGGAGATGGAGTTTCAATGAAGTAAGAGTTTCAGACATTTCTATTGAAAAAAATCAGAACCAGAGAGAAAATTTAATCTATAAACACAGGACTCAAGAGAAGCATAGAAAGGTAAAGAATGGAAAAATATGTATTAAGTAAAGGTTAAACAGTTTACATCTCTAGATGGGAAAATAATACCTGTAACTCTTGAAAACTGTATCTGACATTGGGGTAGACAGAAGAAGCATCACATAAACAGAGGGTGTCATTATGAATGAACTCTGATGTGATGATATTAAAGAAAAACACGTTAAGGGGTGGAAAAGGGATTTGTACTGGGAGAAGAGAAAAGGGAACGTATAATGGGACAATTCATTCATATTAAGAAATTCAAAACACCTATTATAATCCAGGGAAAGAAGGGAGAGGGGATGAGCATTATCTGAAGTTTGATGTCATAAGTTTTGGTGTAAGAGGAAACAATTTAATCATTCAGTTGGGTATAGAAATTTATCAAACCTTATAAAGAAGTAAGAAGAGAAGGAGGAAAAGAAAAGGGAGGGGCAGAATAGAAGGAAGGGCAGAAACACTAGGAAAAAAGTAAGAGAAGGGGGAGAGGATTGATAGAAGATAAAATAGTGGATGAAGTGGGTTAAAAAATACTACTAAGGGCATGGTGGAAAGGGACTACAAAAGTATATACAAGGGAGAAAATAGGATAGAGGAAAATACAGAGTTGGTAATCATAACTGAATATGAATGAACTCTCTTATAAAATGAAAGCAAATAGCAGAGTAGGTTAAAAAAACAGAATCTTACAATGTGATGTTTACAAGTAACATATTTGACACAGAGAGACACATACAGAGTAAAGGAACAAGAGATGGAACAGAAATTACTATGCTTCAGCTGAAGTAAAAAAAAAAAAAAGTAGGAGTAGCAATTCTGATCTCAAATAAAACAAAAATGAAAATAGATCTTTTAAAGAGATAAAGTAAGTGCATCTTGATAAAGAGTACCATAACTATTGAAGTAGTAATGGTACTAAATATGTGGGCAATAAATAGTAGAGCAGCCAAATTCCCAGAGAATATTTTTAAGCATATCATAGGAAGAAATCGAGAGCAAAACTACACTAGTGGGGGACCTTGACCTTCCCCTTTCAGAATCAGCAAATCTAATCATAAAATAAAAAAGAAACTAGAGAGATTAATATAATCCTAGAAAATCTAGATATGATAAACCTCTGGAGAAAACTGAATAGGGACAGAATATAATACACCTTTTTCTCCATAGTTCATGGCACCTTCACAAAAACTTATCATGTATTCAGGCATAAAACTTCACAATAAAATGCAAAAAGGCAGAAATAATTAGTGCTTCCTTTTCAGAGCACAATACAATAAAAATTATATTCAATAAATGGGCAAGGAAAGATAGAATAAAAACCAATTGAAATTAAATAATCTGTTTCTAAAGCATGAGTGGGTCAAGCAACAAATCACAGAAACAATACATAATTTCATCTAAGAAAATGGTAATAATGGGACAACATTCCAAAACCTATGGGATACAGCCAAAGCAATTCTTAGGAGAAATTTTATATCTCTAAATGTCAACATGAATAAAACAGATAAAAAAGAGATTAATGAATTGGCCATGCAACTAAAAAAAGCTAAAAAAAAGAATAAATTTAAAACCCCAATTAAATATCAAATCAGAAATTCTGAAATTCAAAGGAGAGATTAACAATTTGAAACTAAAAAAAATATTGAACAAATAAATAAAACTAAGAATTGTCCTTATGAAAAAAAAAACAACAAAACAGATAAAACTTTGGTTAAGTTGATTAGAAAAAGAAAAGAAAAAAACAAATCACCAGCATCAAATATGAATAGTATGAACTTAACACCAATGAAAAAGAAATTAAATCAATAATCAGGAACTATTTTTCCCAACTGTGTGGCAGCAAATCTGACAATCTAGCCAAAATGGATAAATACATACAAAAGATTAATTGCCCAGATTAACAGAAGAGGAAATAAATGACTTAAATAGTTTCATTTTAGAAAAAGAAATTGAACAAGCCATTAATGAACTCAGTAAGGAAAATCTCCAGATAGATTCACAGGTGAATTCTATCAAACATTTAAAGAACAATTAATTCCAATAATACGTAAAGTATTTGGAAAAATAGGTAAAAAGGAGTATTGCAAAAATCCTTCTATGACACAAATATGGTAATGATATTTAAACCAAGAAAAGCCAAAACAAAGAAAGAAAATTACACACCATTCTCTCTAATGAATATTGATGCAAATGCTTTAAATAAAAAATAGCAAAGAGATTACAATTTATCAAGAGGACAATATAGTATGACAGAGTGGTATTTATATGGGGAATGTAGGGCTTATACAAGGAATGTAGTTTCAGAAAAACAATTACCATAATTGATCATATCAATAACAAAACTAATAGAATACAAATGGTAATCTTAATTGAGACAGGAAAAGCTTTTGACAAAATACAGTACCCATTCCTATTACAAACATTAGAGACCATAGACATTAAGGGAAATTTCCTTAAAATAATAAGCAGTAACTATCTAAAAACTACCTAAAACAAACATCAAGCACTGTTTGTAATGGAGAGAAGCTGGACACATTCCAAATAAGATCAGGTGTGAAGCAAGGATGCCCATTATTATAACTCTTATTCAACATTGTACTAGTAATTGTTGTATTTAGCAACAAGAAAAAAAATTAAAGGAATTAGAATAGCCAACAAGGAAATAAAACTATCAATCTTTGCAGATGATATGATGATATACTTAAAGAATCCTAGAAAATCATCCAAAAACCTACTGGAAACAATTCATAACTTTAGCAAAGGTGAAGGATATAAAATAAACCCACACAAATCATCAGCATTTCTATATAGTACTGACAAAGCCCATCAGCATGAGATAGAGAAATTCCATTTAAAATTACTATAGACAAAATAAAATACTCTGGATTTACCAGCCAAGACAAACCCAATAACTATATGAACATAATTACAAAACACTTTTCACATAAATAAAATCAGACCTAAACAATTGGAAAAATATCAATTGTTCATGGCTAGATTGAGCTGATATGATAAAAATAATTATTCTGCCTAAATTGGTCTATTTATTCAATGCCATAACAAACTTCCAAAATATTATTTTATAGAACTAGAAAAAATAATAACAAAATTCATCTGGAAGAATAGACTTCAAGAATATCAAAGAAATTAATGAAAAAAAAAAACAAACAAATGATGGTGTTTTAGAAGTAGCAAACCTAAAAATGTATTACAAAACACCACTCATCAAAATCATTTGATACTAGCTAAGAAATAAAGTGATGGATCAGTAGAATATATTAGATACATACAATACAATAATTAAGACCTACAGCAATTTAGTATTTGATAAATATTCAAACTCCAGCTTCTGGAATAAGAACTCAATCTTTATCAAAAATTGCTGAGAAAGCTAGAAAATAATATGCCCAAAACTTGACAGGCACCTACATTCTTATTCCCCCTATATCAAAATAAGGTCAAAATGTGTACATATTTGGGCATAAATGATGCTCCATAAGCAAATCAGAAGAGCAAGGAATAATTTATCTATTCTTTGGAGAAGGTAGAAATTTATGACCAAAGAAGAACATTGTGAAAGGCAAAATGGACAACTTTGATTACATTAAATTAAAAAGTTTTTTTTTTTCACAAATAAAACCAAAATAAGATTAAAAGGGAAATACAAAGTTGGGAAAAAATCTTTACAGCCAGTATTTCTGATAAAGGTCTCATTTCTAAAATATATTAAGAACTGTGTCAAATTTATAAGAATATACATCATTCCCCAATTGATAAATGGTCAAAGGTTATGACCAGACAAGTTTCAGATGACTAAATTAAAGCTATCTATAGTTATATGAAAAAATGCTCTGTCACTATTGATTAAAGCGATGCAAATTAAAACAACTCTGAGGTACCACTCACACTTACCACTCACACTTCTCAGATTGGCTAAAATAACAGGAAAAGATAATGATAAATGTTGGAGAAAATGTGAGAAAACTGAGACACTAATGGATTGTTAGTGGAATTGTGAAATAATCCAACAATTCTTGAGAGCCCTTAAGAACTCTGCCCAAAGAGCTATAAAACTCTGCATGCATACCCTTTCACCCAGCAGTGGCATTATTGGTTCTGTATCCCAAGGAAATCTTAACAGAGGGAAAAGGACTACTCACATGTGCAAATATGTTTGTAGCAGCAAAGAACTGGAAAATGAATAGTTGCTCATCAATTGGGGCATGGCTGAACAAGTTGTAGTATATGAATATAATGAAACATTATTGTTCTATAAAAATAATGAACAAGCTGATTTTAGAAAGGCCTGGAAAAATTTACACAAACTGATGCTGAGGAAAACAAGCAGAACCAGGAATGCATTATACACAATAACAGGAAGAATGTTTAATGATCAACTATGAAAGACTGGGTTCCTCACTAACCCAAAGCTATTCCAATAAATTTTGAACAGAAAATTTCATTTGCCTTCAGAAAAAGAAATAAGCAGACTGAATGTAAATCAACATGGTATGTTCACTTCTTTTTTCTTTTTTTTTTTAATCTCTCTTGTGGTTTTTCCCTTTTGTTCTGATTTTTCTTTCTATATATGATTCATAAAAGAATATGTATTAAAAAGAAATAAAATTTTAAAAAGAAAGGAATAGTGGGGGAAATGAAATAGAACAATTTTAAGTATAAAAAAGGATGTTCAGTGGAACATATCTTATTTCTTTAACCAAATAGTTTCCTTATTAATAAACAATATTCTGAATAATTCTAAAAAAAGAGTGAGGGTGACAACTCTGATATGTTAATCTTTAAACTCCATATTACTAACATGTAAATGCTTAGTGGAATCTTTGGGTTAAATAATAGAATATGATTGATAGTATTAGTGGGATGATAATTATTTTGGGAGTCAAGAAACAGTAACTTGCTCTGAGTTGCTTTTTAGGACATTAGTTTCCCTTTCTATGAAATGAAGATCTTGGGTTAGATGACTTCTAATGTCCCTTCCAGATCCAAAACTGTTTGATGAAATCCTTGAGGAATCTCAATATAACCACATCTTTTCCTTGGCTCCATGGTGCTTGTGGAACCTTATTTACTCTTTAAGGACATATTTTTTCAGGGGCTCTATACCTGTCAAAAATTTTCAATAACTTCTTAATGGTACAAAGAAAGAATTGCAGTTTCCCGAAATGCCAACTGTGGTCTAATTTATATTTATACCAAACATAAAGATTAGAGGAACAGTTAATTCCAGCTGTCATAACAGAACATTTGCATGCATCCTACAATTGATTTTCAGATGGTCATCTTCCAGATGGTTTGAGGGGTAAAATTCAAAACATGATTGGCAGACTAGTTAATAACTATATTTTTTATTCTTAATGTAAATTGCTTTTTATATGAATTTATCATTAATCATTATCAGAATGAAGATTTTCAACATACATAAAAGGCAAAAAAATATGAAATTCAACTTCTGCTATTTAGATTTTAAAAAATGTATCATGAACTTAACAAATTAGTAACACTATTGCTCTATTTGTGTCTTTTTCTTTTTTATTTGTTTTTAATGCTTTATTGATGCTCTTTCACTCCTTTTTTGATGTATCTCTATCATTACCCATTAATTCTTCTTCCCCTTCCCTTTCTCCTCCAAATAGAAACCCTATCTTGTAACAAATAAATATAGTCAAGCAAAATAAATCAACACATTGGTCATGTCTGAAAATAAATGTCTCATTCTGCACATCTAGTCCATCATCTCTCTGCCAAGATTCAGGATTCATGCTTCACCATCAGTCTTTTGAGGTCATGATTGGTCACCACATTGATCAGATTTCTAACATCTTTCAAAGTTAATGACTCACATTTCTGTAAGACCATAGAATCATAGATTTAAAGCTGGGAGGAAACTTAGGGTAGTTGGCCATAGAGAAAGCACATCACACATTTTTTGATTGATGAGATGTCAATTAATCCAAGCCTCTGAGGAAATTCAGGACCAAAGAGTTTAAATGCTTTGTTCAATGGTAAAAAAATAAAAAGAGCTGGGATTCAAACCTTGAACCTTCAAAGTCATTCCTCTTTCGGTTATATTATCTTACCTTCAGTGCTTCAAAGTCTACAAAATCTCAGTTACATACTACATATATAACTATCCACATTTTATATATGAGGGGGCAGCTAAGTAGTATCATAGTGCATAAAGTACTGGGTCTGGAGTCAGGAAGACTCATCTTCTTGAATTCAAATTTGGCCTCAGACACTTACTAGGTGTGTGACCTTGTTAAATCACCTAATTCTGTTTGCTTCAGTTTCCTCACTTGTAAAATAAGATAGAGAAGGAAAAAATAAACCACTCCAATGTCTCTCCCAAGAAAACCCCAAATGAGATCATGAAAAATAGAACATGACTAAAATGACTGAAAAATTCCACCCCCAAAAAGTATGAACAAATAAAAATTGGGGGACAGGTTAAATTACTCATCTGAAGCCACATAGGCAGTAAGTGACAGAGGAAGGTGGAATTAAATCCAGGTCCTCTGACTCTAAATGCAATGGTTTTCTATACCATACAGAAATCTTAGAGATCATTTAGTCCAATTCCCTCATTGTATACAGAAGGAAATGATTTACGAAATCCCTTTGCTAGGAGGTAGGAAAACCAGAACTCTCAGCAAACTAATTTGGTAGTCTTATTCACTGCTCTATCATTCATTTAATAGAATTGATTGTTTGGTCAAATAACCAAAATTCTGGTTATTAGTTGCTAAACACTGTTTAGAATTTGTTCCAGCATGTAATTCTTGTTAATAGACTTGTATAAGCATGCATATTGTTTATCAATATAAAGAATTTGCATTATGGAGTTATTTGTTTTGTTTATGTATACACTTCTTATAAAACCTAAAGGGGGGAAAAGGCATTATGGAGACTGGCTCATTTTTTTTGGGTTGGAGTTTATTGTCCCCAGACTCATTTTACCATGGACCATGTCCATGTGACTGATGGAAAGCAGGAGCTCCATCGCTGACCCATAGTTGCTTGGCACCTTTTTTTTTTTTTTTTTTGTCCAGCTAGATTGGGCAACACAGACATTTATATATTTTTTACTCATTAAGAAAGCTTTTTGTTCGCCTTTACTCAGCTCCCAGATTACATTGGCTAAAGAGTACAAGTGCCTTGGGGTTTCCAACAAAGCACAAAAGCTGTATGCATTTTGTGTGACAGCCCAGTTCTGAGAGGACAGATGTGAAATCGTAAAACACTCCGGAGCATAATATATTCTAGCTAAGCCAGACCATAGCCTTCCAGGAGCTGCTTCTTATTAGCCAGTCTTGTCAAGAACTAATCACCAGCTTTCAAGTTCTGTAAGGCCTCTTTGAAGGTTTACTTTAACCTTACCATACACAAAAATGTTTGCATTGCTACCCACTGATAAGAAAACTATTAGCATTCATTAAGTACAGCCATAAATCTCTCCCTCTTGGAATAGCAATAATGTATCCTTTCTGCTGCCATAATAAATGTGGTGTTTAATCTCTCCTTGGGAGAGGGCCTACCTTGGAGCCTCCATTGCATGGAGACACTATGGAAAGGAATGAGGAGATCTGATGTAAAGGGACTGCAGTTTTGCTGTCAGATGGTAGGGCTACACAGTTTCCAGACTAAGATGATTTATTTCTAGGTTCGACTTTTTACTGGCCAGACTTTTCTAACTTCTTTCCACCTATGTCCTTATGCTTGAGATACCTCCATCCCTGTGGGCTTCTTACTGCACCCCACCTCCCCACACTTCCTTCCCTCCTCTTCTTCAATAAATAGTAGATAGGTCCTCAGGAGGCAGAGATACTGGTCTCATATCTAAGGAAGTTTTATGACCAAGAACCCAGAGCTCACATCTGTTCCAATCTTCTGACAAGGTTCTGCTGTTTGTTCCTGAAGAATGAATTCTCTGGGTTACAATTTCCCCAAATTACCTAACAGAAGGACCCTGAGTAAAGAAGCTGTGCCTTGGAGCTTCATCCCCGATGGCCTATGGGAAGGCTCTCTAAGCATTTCTAACTCAATGGACCAAGTAATGAACAAACCACTTGATGCTAATGCCAAATGATCAGCCAGATGGAATTAGGGTTTAGGTATTTAAATGGCTTCTTGTTCTCCCCATTCTCTCTGTACTTCTCCCCGAGGAGCCTCATCTTCCTACTGCTTCAGAATCAATGTGCTTCTTGAGCAGAAGGTAATGAAGGATCTTTATTCCCCATGGAACTTGAATGCAGAGAAGAGGAGCAGAACTGGAATGTCTAAACCTGGAAACACAACCTTCATCTTGTAATCCCATAATAACTATTCAAATGCAAGGCATGTGAGGGATCGCTTTCCACAAGAGAGATAGGATAGGCAATGATAGATTATCAACAGGTTTGTGGGTTGAAATGGAGAAATACATTGAAAATAGTCTTTTGAGATTTTTAACTTTGATCAGTGAAATTATAAATCACAAGTTCAGAAAAATAAAAATGAAATGTGCCCCATCTCCCTTTAGAGAGATGATGGACTTTTGTCTTTTTGAATATAACTGGTATGCTTGATTAAAATATTGGTCATGAGGGTTTTCTTTCAATTAAAAAAATGTAGATGGGGGTTGGGAGGAAAATATAATAAAAGATTGTAAAAATAAACACTAAATAAATAAATAATCCCTAGAACATATGAAAAAATATTGTCTATAGCAAAGATTGTTAACTTTTGTTGTGTCAAGGATTTTTTTTGATTATCAGATGAAATTTTGGATTCTTCAGAACAATGTTTTTCAATTCATAAAGTAAAATATATAAAATTACAAAATAATTGAACTATTGTGATCTGTCATCTATTTGTCTATCTATAACCATCATCTTCATCTAGCTACCTATATTATTCATGGATTTCAAAATAAGAACCCTTTATATAAAGTGGCAATTAATTGCTCCATGTAACACCTACAGTTCTTTCATTCCATCATTAAACACTCATATAAAATATCTACTGTGCACAGAGTACTATATTAAAAATAGAAATTTTGAATAAGTCACAGCTTCTTCCCTCCCCCCCATATTGCTGAGATTAGAGTGGTGGGATAAAAATGAAGATATATAATTATAGTTCTGACAGAAATTTGAGTCAGCACCAAAAAGAAATGCATGAATGGCTTTCTTTGTGAGGCTATGACTACTAAGTCAGGGGGATGGATTGATTGACCTTTGGAGGATTTTCCAAGTCAGAGGATTCCATGAAAAGCATCTATACTTGCTATTGGTTCAGTTTTGTCTGTTTGCCTGTTCATCACTATTCAACCCAATTTATAAATATTCTGCTGGAATATCAGCTTTAAACAAGCTTTATGTGTGATTGCTAGCGCTGGTTTAAAGTTTCATTTAGGCTTTGCATTTTTAGCTTGATCTAATACAATTGCCTGGCCTTCCTATTCTGTAAGGGATAGAAAAGAAAATGGGGAAAATCCCATTCACAAAGAATGGGCTTTATAATTATTTCATTATCTCTGCATTTTTTTAATCTCCAACTTAACTTGACTGTGAGTCATATTTGTATTATCCCAACCTCCTAGGAATGACAATAATAAGGATATTCATGAACTAGGGGGAGAGTGTGTATGTGTAAGAAAAAGAGAATTGAAATCTCTTTCTAAATGAATTAAAAATGAAACCTGTGTGATCTTATCATATTTAATAATCTACGGAAATGGTATTTTGGTCTCAGTAGGAGGTTAACCATTTGCATCTGATTCTAGTTCCCTGTGGGCCCTTGAAGAGAGAAAGGCTGCCAGTATCCTCTGTAGGACTGAGTTGGATAAATCCCACACCTCACACTGGGAGACATCAAAAGGTCTAAGACTGGGAAAGGGGCCAGAAATAGGCTCTGCTTATTTTTTTTTGTCCTGCTGTGACTGTTGGTCTTTGGAGATACCCTCTGTATTGTTTCTTATTGCTCCTGTTTCATAATGAGAAAAGAAACAAAATATTTTTTAAAAGATGATTGGATTACAAGAACACAGATTTGGTACCAAAAGAGACATTATGTAAGCCATGTAGTCCAACAGTATCATATTACAGAAAAGAAAACCAAGTCTAAGATCATACAGGAATGGGATTTGAATCCAGGTACTTACTCCAAATTCATACTTGTGCCCCCTCTGCTCTGCCTTTCTGTAACAGCCTTCATTTTCCCTGAGGAGTCACAAAAGGGCTGCTCCTGGATTCCTTTAGAGCATGTCCAGTTTAATCCCTAATATAAGCAAACTTTTAGAGTCAATTTAAAATTTTTGTATCTCTTTTAATTAATTTCTTCAGTAATTGACTTGATCTCTAATATAAATATTCCTTACTTATAGATTGAATCAATGGTTTCCAAACTGTGTTGGAGAATAATGGAACCTCTTAAATATAAAAAGCCCATGTGGATTCTTCACACATTTGAAAGAAGTTGTACTATTAGTATCTTTCAATCAAAAGATATAAATCAAAGAAATTTAAATCTACAAAATTCAAGGAATTCATGGACCTCAGGTTGGGAGCCATTTATTGTAGGTGATACAATCAAGTTTGAATTAGGGAAATCAAAGCTTAAATTTTCTATTAGAAAAAAAATAGAATTTTTTGAGGAAAATTGGGTAAAATGTTGTTCAGCTTTATTCTTTAGGCTGAGTATGAGTCTACTGAATATTTGTCATTTTTAATGGCTACTGAACGAAGTCAGTCAGTGCCATCATTTAGGCAAAATGCATAAATAGAATGTATATTTTATGTTTTTGAGTATATAAAATAGATTAATTTAGCACTTTGTCAATCCATCCCTTCCAGAACTCTGTGTGTAAAATGTATTTAAAGCATAGAGTGCCAATGCAGAAAAACAAAACCAAACATCATTTTGGTCATTGGTTTTCTATTGTTATTCTATATATTTCAAAATACTGTCTATATTTGAGTTATATTTCCCAGCCAGATAGTTATAACTTTCATAATTCTGTTGTTAGATTAATTTGATGTGTGAATAATATTGGACCGTTAGGTCACTTTGGTTTCTTAAATTACTCAGATAATTAGCAGTGACAAATTTAATTTGTCAACTACCCCAGTACCATGTCAATAGAAGTGAATATGAGTTTAAGACAAGAAACAGCATTACCTCACCTTGTCCTCTTCCCTTCACTGACAAGTTTTCAGGACTATTCATGGTAAGAAAAAGTTAGCATATTGAATCCCCTTTTCTTTTACAGCAAAATGAGAAATCTGAAAGCTAGTTCAATGCCCTTTTATTCCAAGTTACTTTGTATTTGATCCCCTTCATGTTCCTGGTACAAAATACTCTATTGCAGCAATGCTATTAAAAGCTGCGTTTTCTGAATCTTTGTTCTGAAGACCTTCAGATCCATTATATATATATATATATATATATATATATATATATATATATATATGCCACCTCCTTCATTCTCAACAGCTATTCCTGAGATAGACCATTATTGTCCTTCTTCTTCTGCTCATCATCAAAGAATGTGTATTGGTCATTCCCATGGGTAGGGCACTGTGGGAAAGAAAATAAAAGATATAGTCTTTTTGCATTTATACTTTAAGACCTGAAAGAGATGACAGGAATATGGATCAAGGCATATAAATACAAGAAAACGAGGTAATTATTAAGAAGACAGAAGAGTAAGATGCAACTTTGAAATGATAAATGAAATGATCAGCTTCATCACCTGATAAACTCAACATTATAAGTGCTGTGCTATGGATATATTAGTGGCCCATGGAGGTGCTGGATAGGGAGGTGGAGTAATGGAAAGAGCACCAGGCCTAGAATCAGGAATATGCATCTTTCTGAGTTTAAACCTGGCTTCAAACATTTAGTAGCTGTATGTCTCTGAGCAAGTCACTTAACCCTGTTTGCCTCAGTTTCCTCCTTTGTAAAATGAATTGGAGAAAGAAATAGCAAACTACTTCACCATTTTTGCCAAGAAAACCCCAAATAGCATAACAAAGAATTAAGACATGACTAAAACATTGAACAACAACCAAAAGGAGATAATAAGATGTAGGGATGCCTTATAAAAGACAGCATCTTACAACTAGAGAAACAAAAAGTGAACTAGTATAAAAATATTGAAAAAGGAGCTCAAAGGTCCTATCCATCTCCAGAATTATGTAATTCTATGATTCTTTTAAACTCAATATCATTTAAGTACCTGAGTCCCCTATCCCTTGAGCTTTTATCCTCTATTGATTAGTCCTTGGGAGAGTAAGGTGAGGCCTAGAGAAAATACTATCAGAGTTCCTTTTATCTATTCTGAATTTTCCTTATCTCTCTTTATAATTGCATAATTTTACTATTATAGTAGAGATAAGAAAAGAAAATAGAGGTAGGTCCATCTTCAGGCTTACACTGGAACTTTATCAAGGTTATTATGTCATTGAGGGAACTGAGACGTGAACCTAGTTTTTCCTCACCTCCAGATTCCTAGATTTTGTCCAATTCAATCACCCAACACAGTTAGTATTAAATATCATGCCTTATGCTGAGTATTAGAATTAGAGAGACAAAAGCAAAAGAGTCCCTGTCCTCTCTGGAAGCTTCCATTTCACAGGGAAATAACATGCACATAGATAAATCAATTAAAAAACACAAATTAAATGCAAATTAATTTGGAGTGAAGACTGGTTTAGCACTAAGAACTGAGGTATTCAAGAAGAGAATCATAATCAGTTTTACCTGAGCTAGGTCTAAAAGGGAGCTAGTGACTTTAAGACCTAGAGGAAAGGAGGATGAACATTCCAAATATGGGCCATGAGCAAAGTGGCCCAAAAATAGCTCAAAGGAAAGTAATATACAGTATTTGGAAAGATGAATGCTAATGAGGTTATATAGGTTTTAAAATACCAATTCAAAAATCTGTAGACAATAAAAAACTCTTTGGGGGTTTTAACAGTGAAGTGACCTGAACAAAATTGTGCTTGTAGAGTATCAGTTTGTTAGTTGTGGAAGGAAATATGGGAAAAGGGGGAAAATGGCAGGGATTGGGGATGAGGGAGAAAAGTTGAGAAACTAATAATATAAATACTGCTGGTCTGACATAGGGTTACAGAGGTAAACCATTGCATGTACCCCAAACATCTTCCTATTGCTCACATCAATGAGTCAATTATAGAAAAGGAAAGAAAGTACAGGGTTCAATCAAAGGAAGTGAACTGTCCTATTTGAAAGATAAAGATTGACTCATTAGCACCTAAGATAGGAATCCTCAGTAAGAACAATGTGATTCAATCTCCAGAAGAAAATCCCTCATGACCTAGAGTTTTTTAGATTCATTAATCTTACATGTCTGGCTCTCAGGCAGTTCAGAAGAATCACTCCCTACACCATAGCAGGAAGAATTTTTTTAAAAAGAGAAATAAGATAAATGCAGCAAATTTGGAGTCCAATCTGAGCATCCTTAAAAGTTCAATGTCATTTTGTAGGATTCAGTAGCAAATTGTTAGCTTCTCTTCTGCAAACAGAATCAAATTTCCCCTGCTCCCTCCACTAACTCAGCCACAGGAAAATGCTGCTACTCTCCAAGTGATCCTATGTGCACCCACACCTGTTCAAGACATGGGAGTCCAGCTTCTATAGCTTCCCCAGGTCTTGTTTGGAGCCTGATTGGTTGGCTGTTGAGGAAGCACACCTGCTGGGGAGATGCAGAGAAAAGCAGATCATAGGAATTTCAGATGACTCTCTTGAGGATAGCCTGGCTTTGCTGAAGGATCCATGCCAAGGATTTGCTTGGTACATCTCTGTTGCTATTATGATTGAAAATCTGTCTATCTAATGTGAAATATAAAGGCTACTGAAGGGTCAAGTACTGTAGACAATCTAAAAGCCAGTAGATTCTTAGTCATTCAGCCTAAGACAGCATTGACCAACTGTAAACAGCATGATTCTTGGCTTAGAACTTGTACAAACTAACTCTCTCACTGATTAAAAAAAGTCATTACTGAAATGTTTTTGTCATTCTCAACTAGTGTTTTTGATTACACACATTTTATTAGACACCTCATTAATGAATGGTTCTTCATTAAAAATATTTTTTCCTCTTTTTTGACTAGGTAAAAAGAATTCATTCTTTGACTCATTTCTTACTTAGCTTTAGTCATGTGAATATTTTCTCAAACTAAGATCTGAGAAAGACCTTGGCTTAAAGAGATCAAGATTTCTCACTACATCCAGGATCATCTGCAATCATCCTGATCTTGACACTGGACCCAGATGGTTCTCCACTGGCAAATCAAAGCATCACTTCCCTTATGTCATAATCTTCAAAGATGAAAGACAAAAAATAGCTAGGTGACCTGTAACTTCCTTTCTAGCTCATCATATATACTCCTGGGATGATATATTTCAAATTAGTCAAGTCCAGCCTGCCTCTGTTCTATTAGTCTTTGGACAGCACAAAAATAATAATAATATAACTACGTCTTGACTAATATGAATACTAAATCCACGTCTTCAAATTGTACCATTGAAATTATAACTATACAAAATATGGCAAGTAGCTCCAATTCAATAGAAATATGTAGTGTAAATTCGAATAATATGATCAATCCCAGAGTTCATACTAATTGGGATCTCTATGATAATAGCTAGTTTTTATATAGTGGTTTAAGATTTATATTTGTTGTTGTTCAGTTATTTCAGTCATGTTTTACTGTTATCCCATTTGAAATTTTCTTGTAATTTGCCATTTCCTTTCTCAGCTCATTTTACAGAAATTAAGAAAAATAGGGTGATTTGCTCAGAGTCATGTGATCAATAAGTGTCTAACATCAGATTTTAACTGACTCCAGATCTGGTGTTCTATTCATTATGTCACTAAGATGTTCATTAAGATTTGTGCTTTGAAAGTATTATCTCATTTCTTCCTCACAACCACCATGTAAATTAAATATTATTATCTATAGATTCTTATAGATTTTACATATTATTATTATTAACAGATAAGGAAACTGGAAAAAATAGAAATTAAGTGACTTGTCCCACATTGCACAGTCACTGAAGATCTCAGACAGAATTTGAATGCAGGTCTTTTTGAATCCAGGCTCAGTGTTCTGAGCACCTAATGGGCAGCATACAAGTTACAACATATATCATGGAATTTGACAAATACAGCAAGCAATTTTAATTCTTTGTAGACTATAAATAGCACAGGGAGGATATTGGGTTTAAAAAGATGTATTGTTATTGCAGGGAGATGCGCGACATCATTTCTCGAATGCAATCCAAACCTTTCTTATCTTTCTATAGAATTCTGAGCCCAGCTCATTGTCCATCTTTAGAATCTTTCTAAAATGTATGTACTGATGGGCCATTTTTACTGGAATCACATCCAACTGCACATCATTGTTTCTACAATAGGCATTCATACCATTTTAGTCTCATAATATTGACTCTATTTTCCCTCTGCCAATCTCCTATTTATGAATAAGATTTTTTTCTGATCTCAATGTTTCTGTGAGCAGATTGAAACCTATATGACCCTTGGGAGAAGATGAAAAAATTCTTAGCCCATCTCTGAAGATTTGTTAAGAGCATTTTAAGTTCTATATATAACAGTTAAACTTTCTTTTCTTGTTCTTCTTTGTAACCAATCTTCCCACCACTTCACATTCTCTTGCCAGGATTTAGAATGACTTGCTTTTGCTGTTAATGGATATAGCAGCTGGATGGGGTGGGATAGGAATGAGATGGCTGGAATTAAGTATGGGTGGAGGAAAATTTCCTTTTCAAAGTAATAATGTGAATAATGAGGAATAGATGAATCCATAGGCTATTTGGCATTTGTATTGTTATTATTGGGCATCTAGGTAGTACAGGAGAGAGCAGTGGGCTTGGACTTAGGAAGACTCATTTTCATGAGTTCAAATATAGCTTCAGACCCCAGGAAAGACACTTTACTCTGACTGGTACGATTTTCTCATATGTAAAAATTATCTGGAGAAGGAAATGGAAAATCACTCTAGTAACTCTGCCAAGAAAACCCTAAATCAGGATATAAATAGTTAAATACAAATGAAATGACTAACTAATAGTTAAATGACTAACTAACTAATCATTAATGAATAAGTAAAATGACACACTAAAATGAACAACAAAAGGTGAATAAATTTGTTATTTGCATAAATATAATTTTGTCTTTATGTATTTTCATCATTTTTTCCTCTAGGTATAGGTCATACATTTTACAATATAATGCCCATTTAGATAATAGAGAATTTTTTTGTGACAAAAAAGCAATAATTTCTTGAGCCAATCAATCAATAAACAGTGTTAGATACATGATAATTGTATAATATCTGTCTTTTTCAAATGGTTCTTACTTACAGACAATGGGCCAAATAGCCAGTGGGTATATTAGGTAACAACAGTAATAGCTTATAATTATATTTATGGCTACAGAGTGTTTTAACATGCATTATCTCATTTGAGTTTCAGCATAGTCTTAGAAGAAAGGAGTGAATATATTATTATCCCTCTTTTACAGTTGTAGACATTCAGTTTCAGGGAACACAAATGATTTGCTCCAGGTTTGCACAGTTTAGTAAGCTGTATAACAGGTATTCAGATCTAGGTCACTGAGGTCTCTACTATGCTACTGTTTCTTTCAATATTTAGTCATGTCTGCTTCTTTGTGATCCCATTTCCTTTTCTAACTCATATTACAGATGAGATAACTGAGGCAAACAGGCCAGAGTCACAAAGTTAATAAGTATTTGAGGCCAGATTTGAACGCACTCAGGAAAGCGTGTCTTTTTGACACACATCTACTGTGCTCCTAGTTGCAGAGATTCTATATACAACACTACAGTATGATAAAACTGATGATATCAATGTTTATTCTTTTGCTGGCTTAGAACTTACTGGAGGAAGGGGTATCTGAAAACTAAGGGTATATATATATTATTTAAAATGCTCATGTATAAGATTCCAATAGTTCCCTATTTTTTGGTCATTCACTCTAGAAAACTAAACCCAGAGGGGAGAGAGTACTGGATAGAACCTGTATTCTAATTCTGATTCTCTTTCTTTTTAGTTCTATGATGTTGGAGAAAACAATATTAGTTCTCTAGTTTTCAGTTTCCCTACTGGAAAGAGAGAGATTGGAAACAGATGGAATCATAGGCAATGAATAAATGTGAGATCTTCACCAGTTTACTTAAATTTTCTATGCTCCATTTTTTCACATTTCTAAAATTTTTGCCCCTCACTGACTTGTCTCTAATACTGAATCTTTTTTTGTGGCAATATATTATTTAATCTAGGGCATCCCTTTCTTAAATGCAATTTGGCTTATGATTTCAATGTATTGTTCTTTGAGAGCTCAGAGCTTTTTGCCAAGGTTTCTATGATCATGAATGTGTAAGTGTAAAGTTACCTGCATAACTTAAATTAGATTCTTGGTATCACTAAAAGTAGACTAATGACACATAGGCATTTGGAATTTAGAGTTTTACTAGAACATCTACACACATGATACAAATAAGGCCCAGATAGAATTTTCCCCCTCCTATTTTCAGTTATTTATATTTCTAAAAAAATCCCACCTGTTACTGGACTTCTATTTGAACAAACTTCCTGTGCATAGCCCACTTTGAATCATCAGAAGATTATCCTAGGATCAGCAGCAGTTCTGATAACCACTGAAGAATCAGGTCCCTCTCCAACAAAGTCTGCCATACTTTCTGGGATATGTATTCTCTGAAAAGCTATAAATAAATTGAATTTTTTTAAAATGTTGAGCCAGATCTTTCAAATGCACTAGAGGAAGTATTTTTTTAAATACTGTGGCAACTCTTGAAAATTCAAAAGAAAAATATGTAAAATATGAATATTAACTATTTAGTTGTTTGGTCAATGTAGATTTTCTATACCTGGGGCTTTTTTATGAAGCAGGGAATACCCATAATAGATTACATGTATCCTCTTCCCTTCCCCTCTCCAAAAAGAAATGGCCATCTGATCATAATAGTTTCCATTTGTCAAAAGGGGAGTAGCAGAGTAAAAGTAATCAAAGAGTAAAAGAATCAAAGAAGGGGAAAAGTCTGGGATGAGAGAAGAAATTAGCAAAAATTTAGAGGAAGAACTTTCTCGGGATAGAGAACATGGGCAAAGTTATAACCTAATCAAGGGCAAGGAATTCTGTGCTGAGTTAAGACAAATGTCACAAGCTCATTTAATGTTGGATGAGCTAGAAATGGAAAAAGAAATTCATAACAATGCTTAAAGCTGAAGAAGTCAGCAGATAGTCAAGAAGAAGCACCTAGAGAACAAAAGGAAGGATACCGTCTGGACTTTGTGGGACATGCCTACAATCATAGCTACGAAAAAGGTTAAGGCTGGTAGATCTGGTTGAACTCTTAAACTCAGGAGTTCTGAACTTTTGGGGGCTAAGCTGATCTTTGTACTCAAAAAATATATGAGCTCCCAGGAGTGGGAGATTTGCCTAAGGAGGGAGGAAGTCACAAAGATGGGAAATAGAGTGAGTCAATCAGTAGTGATCAATCATAAATTGTCAATCAGTAGTAGTAGTAGTTAATCAATTAGTGAAAGGCTTTTATGTCATTAACCTAAGCAACATAGGAAGGCCCAATCTTTTCACAAAAGAAGAACAATATCACATATTTCAGCTGGAGTTTTTTCCTTAGAAAATATATTTTGAATCCATGTGATCTTTTGTTTTTGGATGTGGGATGTGGTAGCCCTGAAGTATTTTTCCCAGGTTCTCCATTTTGGAGGCCCATGTTCTACACCATTGGCATTTTCATCCTAGATTTCTATCGTCTCCAGAACTAAGCATCTGCCATGAGGCTCAACAACAGACTTGGAATATGCATCCAAATGTCCTGGAGTCAATATATTAGGAGTTATCAGAACATATTGCTGGAAAACAAAAAATTAATCAAAATGTCCCATTTTAGCATTGCTAGCAGCAGCAGGACACAGCAGCTCTGCAGAACTGATTAGCTCCTTATTAAATAAGAACAGTGGTGACAGAGCTTTAAAATATCAAATTAGCCCAACACAGCTCCCAGCAAAATAGAAAAATGCAAGTGCGAATTTAGCAGCAATCACAGCATTGTTCAGTCCATGAAAGGTGCTGATACTCTAGAGGTGACAGAGGACTTTTCCTCTGTCACTAATTTCACATGTCCCCTGCTTGTGAACCTTGAAAATGCTTTCTCTGAGCTTGCTTTACTGCTACCTCTACTTTTCTCCCTTGAAAAAAACTCTATCTCCTCAGAGCTAACAGATAAAGCTATAGATCACTGTAGTCCCTATGGAGAAACCCTCTATAGCCTAGACCTTCAGAACTTTCTTTTTGAACTCTCTCCTTGAAAGATTTACCCACTGATGGACAGACTCTAATTTAGATATGCCTTGCAATTGAGTTCAACTAGTTGAAAGATTCATCAAATTCTATTCCCTTGTTTAAATTCTCCCAATTTATTTTAATTAAATCCCAACTGATCATTAGCAATTTACTTCAAATCAAATCAATTCAATAAACACTGATGAAGTGTTTGCATTCAGTGGGATACTATGATAGATTTGAAGTTTGGATAATGTGGTCCTTGATTTCATAGAATTTATCATGATACAGATGAAGAAACAATAAACTCTTAGTCCTTAATCCTTAGACCTTTATAGCCATGTAACCTTGATCAAACCATCATCCTCTGGGTCTAAGTTTCTCATTTATAAAATTATGGTTTTAGATTAGATGATCTCTAAGATTCCTTTTAGCCCTACATGATATCAGAGTATATGACACATGCAATAATCAAAGTTCTGTCCCTTGGGGAAGGAAACAGATAAATGAGTGATTGGCTATTTTGGAAAGCTGATATAGAATTTTAAAGCAATAAAATTAATGAGATGAACATCCACACAGAAATCTCCAAACTTAATAATGTTGAACAATGTTGGTGCTGAATGAAATATTTAATTTTTCTACAAGTTCAAATTTTAAGAAAATTTTGAGGGTAATAGGTAAGACTATGCTGTAAATGTTTAACAATCAGTTATCCTGGAGGGAAAATGTACATAGGACATAATTTTAAGTTCTATCTCTAGCATTAATAATTTCCCTATCACTTTTTAAATCCAGACAATGAACACAACAAAAAAATCAAGCCTAGATTTGTAGTGTTTTTGAAATTCCAATATGTAAAAGTGAAAATTTAATGATCAACTATCATGAGTTTTGTTAAGCTGGTATCAGAACTTTGATGGCATTCTCCAAAGGCCAGGGAACTTGGAAACATATGTCAGTATGGCTTAAATTCCTTCACAACCTCAGTAGAAAAGTGACAGTTTGAACATGTTGGATATAATGGCAAATCAAGTGCTGTCTGAGTATAAGTCTAGTAGTAAAAGAATCAAGAGACTATATAAGAGTTTGAGAAGCATCCATATAAGGAAGGACAATAACAATCAAGAAATTGTCTGGAAGAGGGAGAAAAGGATCATCACTATTAGAAAATTTGGTTTTGTATTAGAAGGAACAGTGTAACATGCCCTCCTGGCAGTTACAATTACTAGTCTGTCCTAGGCCCAACAGAGTACCTTTGACCACTGACCTTTGCAGTGTCAACTCTACCCGGCTCACCTCCTCTGAGGCCTTCAGAGGTCTCTGGCCACAATCTCTTGAATCTATAGTGCAATAACTGGTAGTACACTCAAGAACAGGTACGTGTAATCTTAAAAGCCTTTATTATACCTACTCACATAATGCCCTAACTGATGCCCTGACTTGTTGGTTCCCGAGTGAACACCTGGTCAGAAGACCCACGTGTTCACTACCAAACTCCTTACCCCTCTGGGCTATCCATCTGCTTGGCTCAGGGAGCCAGGTTAAAGAGAGTGACTGCTGTCTGCAGTGGGCTTATAAAGGGTCTGTGAGGTCACACACACAGCCAATCAGTGAGAGAGTCACCCATTACAAAGCTATCTCAGTATGGCCAAGATCCCACCCACAGGGCAGTCCTATATCCACAGAGACTACTGCCTGGGGCACTCAATCTCCCGTTGCACTGTATCCGCCCATTTAAAGGGCGCCTACAATTCCCTTCTCTTGTTTTGTGGGAACCACATCCTTATAGAACAGTGCTTATGATCCTGGAGAAGAAGAAATTAGTAAGATCTGGAAATAATATGATAAGAATTATTTGAAGGATTATCATGTTTGAGAAGGGTTCTCTCCTTATTGACTGCAGAGTGAGAATGGAAAACAATGAATGGAAAATACAGAGGCAGGCAGATTTTGTATCAAAGGTTTAAAAAAAGTTTTCCTAAAAATCAGAGTTATCCAAAGCTATATCATGGACTACTTTGGGATACAATATGGTCCCTCTCTCCTTCCTGAAAGTCTTTAAGGAAAAGTTGTTTTGTCACTTCTTGGGAAATTTGTGAATGGAATTCTTGGTTGGGATAGAGGTTACATTACATAGATTCTGATTTCTCCCCCTATCCTGTGACTCCTTGTCTGTTATTCCTTATAGCAAATTTGTCATTGCATGAATCATTGCTCTGTATCAAACTTCTGAACTTCCTCACTAATACTGAGAGATTTAAAAGGATACATTGAACCCCTGCAAGTAATAGGTTCATTGTAAATGTGAGTATAGAGAGAGGTATGGGGAGCTAAGACTGTTTCTATATCCTATTATCTCTTCCAGTTCTGCTGTATGACTAATTGACATGACCTTGGATATATCTGCTCTTGAATATCCTTGACATTCATCTGCTATGAAGATGAATTAGTTATTTAGGTAGCAATCAGCTTTCCTGGTTTAGCCAAAGTACATCCATTCCTCTTCGGTCCTATTAAGCATCGAATGAACTTTCAAACTAATGGACAATACAATCACTACTGTTCTACAGTTATCAGACACCTAAATATTTGGTATTAACTAATGAAAAACTTCTTTTTTCAAAAAGGAGAGAGAAAGAGACTGTGGGGAAGAGATAGGTGAAAGGGGAAAGAAAGTCAATAAAATGCTAGGGATCCAATTAAGAGTTTAGGTAGCTGTCAACTTTTATTAGCTCCAACTCTGACTTATACTGCTAGGGTCAGCAAGTGGTCAGTAAAGAAGGAGCTAAGTAGGGGTGTGTCTTATGCAAAGAGAACAACAAGCATTCTTAATGGATGAGGAGAGGAAATTGGTACTAATGGTGGAAATAATCACAATTTATTATTGGGGAAGAACAGGCTTGTCCTGTTCAGTGTCCTATTCAGTGGCACACAGCTGCTGTGAGGATAATCACTCAATGTATCACAAGGCCATCACATACCTTTATATCCTTTGAGGCTACATTTCTTCCCACCATAATAAACAACTTGTGGGGGACAAAAATTTAATTCTGTTTTATCAGATTCCAAAAGGGACATAGTTTAATAAAGTGAATTTGCCTTTAGTGATTAAAGAATGGGTAGAAATCTCGATTTCTATGCCAAATATTCATAATTGCATATGAGAAGTACTAAGCTGTTTTTCTCTTGTTTATTTTTCATCATGAGTGATTTCTATGACTTTTAGAATTTCATTTATTTATTTTTCTCTTATTCAAAAATTACTTCCATTTGCAAGGATCATTTGGTCTCATAATGGGGCCAAAGAGCGCTAATGATATTTCAGCTGATGAATTCAGGTTCTCCCCATTTTAAGGCAACTGTATATCATACTTATACTATGCTTTAAGGATTGTCTATTTTTTGTTCAGCATAAACATCTCTGAAAGTCATGCAAAAATTGTTGTATACATTTTCCAGATAAGATAACTGAGTTTTCTTCAGGTTAAGTGACTTGTACATAGTCACACAATAATAGGTGTGAACAGTCTTTCAATTCTAATTCCAATGTCCTAAACGGGGCTAAGTCACTAAGGAGAACTACCAGAAAACTAATGCCAAGAGACTGTCATGTCTGTCTCAATGTCACAAACAAAAATCTTGTAAATGAGATTCAGACTCTTGGTTTTGCATTGTTTTCCCACAACTCTTGTTTACTAATTAACAAACATGTCCTACTCTAGGGAGTTAGCTTCTACTTTTACTTGATAATTAACTAAGGAATTTCTGAGATCATTACATGTTTTAGTGATAATTCCACTCTGCTTGATAAATCTTATGTTTCATATATGTTTAAGATATGTACTTAACATGGGGCAGATGCATTCATTGCTTAAATATTTAATGCTTTGATAACCAAGTTGAGAGAAATGCTGCACTAGATGAATAAACTCAGATAATCACACACACTCATCCACATCAAAGACTATACTCTGTTTGGGATGCTGTAAATAGAAAATCTGGCTGGGCTACTATCTTCTCATGTTCCAGTTCTTAGAAGTTGTGTGTATGTTCGTGTGTGTGTGTGCGTGTCCCTGTGTGTGGTGAGAAGTTGTTTTTCAGTTCTAATGTCCTTAGTCAAAAGACTCACCCTACAGGCTCATAATTGAATAGGAATTTATCCAGGAATGAATTAAAAAAGAAGGGAAAAATGTAATTTATAGATCAAACAGGAGATCTATAAGAAGAAAAGAGAAAGAAAACAAGACTATGTGCTCAGAGGTAAAGCTTAGCAGCTTAGCTTACTTTTCAGTCCATACACAGAGATAAAAATCCTGCTAAAATTCGAGAGACATTTCATTAAGCATTTAATGATACCTTGATAATCCCAAGGGTATAATTCAGAGAAGGCACATTACTTTAATTGTTTCATTCCACGTTTATGCATGCAAACAATCATTCTGGAGACTTTTCTTTCTAATCTAGCACAGGATCTGGCAGACAGAAAGTGCTTAATAAATGCTGGCTAACTTGTCAACATGAATGATAACACTTTTTTAGGGAGTTGCTTCTTGATATGGTTCACTAGCTAAGTGTGTGACTATATGTTTCAGGGTTAGGAATAAAGCATTTCCCCTTTTCAGTAGTTAGAGACATAGATACCAATGAGCTTATGGAAATGGCTTAGAGAAAAGAACAGGTTTGCCATTCTCTTGGTTTCTTTGGATCTTGCATATTCCTCATAATGGCTGAGTAGTTAGCCTATAGGCTGTGTCTCTGAGCAGATGGCTTCCCTGAAGCTTCCTTTTTCATGGATTATCCTCCTGCCACGTGCTTTGGAGCCTGGACAGTGTTACTGCAATGGACTGCAAAGGATTTGAGAGCTTTCTGAGCCCTGCTTTTGAGACAGACATTCTGAATATACTTTCAAGCTGCAGCTAAATCAGCCACCGATTCATTTGTCAGAGAAAATACATGGGGCTTTCAGTGCATAAGCTGCTGAGATAAAATGCCCAAAGATGATATAAGAAAAAAAAGGGTACAGACTGGAGAATCCATTATCAAATTAGCAGTGCCCTTTTAAACAGTCAAGGGAGCCTGTGGCGTGTGCTGGTGAGTTATAAGTGGTGGCAAAAAGGGAATCCAAAAGATTGTCAATTGTAATTAAGAAATGGGGGGAGGGAGCTGTGAAATTAAGTGGATGCCAGCTCAAAGAAACTGATGATAGGGATGGCTCTTCTTTATATTTATGTCTTTGGAGGAAGGTGGCAGAAATGCTAATTTTGCCATTTTGAAATTTACTTAAAGCTGAAACCAATGGAGCAAAAGGAAAAATCCACAAGTCCAGCCCAGCCTTATGGTTTGGATAATGTCCATTGTGCGGTTCATTAGTTGTACAGGTCATTTATTATCCTCTCAAGTCCCTTGACAGTTTCAGGTAAGAGAAACAGTAAAGAGATCTTTGAGAGTCTGAAAGCACTCTTCTCCTTGCCTTAGACTTTGCCTGGTGGAAAGGAACATGGAAATCTGCATGTAACATTTGTGCACATATTCCTCTAACCTAAACCAAACCCAACTGACTGAATAAAATTTAGAAAAGTATTTAAAACGATAGCCCTACAAGGCAAAAACATACAAACATAGAACAGTACATACACAATATGTACAAACATACACAGTACAAGATACATTGATATGTCCTCAGGCTAATTAATTAAGGAAGGGGCCTTCATATGCATAAAAAAAAACCATATGCATATGTTGGTGGTTGTGCTGGTACAAACTGAGAGAATATTTCCATTGACCTATTCATGAGCTAGATACATACTTATAGGAGGGGAGATGAAGGAAAAATAGTTCCATCCATTCTCTATTACACGAGCTTCTGTAGCTTCCCATTATTATTTACCCCTCCTGAACCCCAACTAGATTAATGAACTATTTAAAATACTTTGAGCATATTTGCTTTATACACTTGTCTTGTTTTAATGTATATTAATAATCTGAGTACCTATATTATGTATGCAACCTCTAATTAATTCTGAGCTTCTTGAAGGTAGGAACTGTGTCTTATTTATTTTTGAAGAGGTACTAGGCATTAGAGATACAATTTTATTAAAGCATAAGATTTAGAGCTGGAAGGGTCCAGAAGGTCACTTAAAATAACCACCTCAAGATAAATTTGGAAGTTGAGATTTAGAGAAGAAAAATGACTTGTCCAAGGTGATGTGTGTGTGTGTGTGTGTGTGTGTGTGTGTGTGTGAGAGAGAGAGAGAGAGAGAGAGAGAGAGAGAGAGAGAGAGAGAGAGAGAGAGAGACAGCAGCAATTTCAGGACATATCTTCTGGCTCTAAATCTGTCATTTTCCATTAAATCACCTTAACACAGAGATTTCATTCTATCATACCATTAATTAGGAGGAACCATAGTGTCATGGACCGAAAGCTGGACTTGGAGTAGGAAAAGTTAAGTTCAAATTTTGCATCAGACTCTGTAAATATGAGCAAAGTTCAGTTGTATAATCTGTAAAATGATCCTTGAAGTCACTTCCAGCTAATGATATGATGGTTCCTAGAGAAACAATTAAAAAACTACAAGAAATAATTAACGACTTTAGCAAAATTTCAAGACACAAAATAAATCTACAAAGAGTGATAATTTGGTTTCCTCGTTACCTATTCTAATATCTTTTATTTCTTTTCCTTCTCTTATTGCTAACATTTCTAATACAATATTGAACAGTAATAGTGATAGTGGGCAACGTTGTTTCACCACTGATCTTACTGGGAATGGTTCTAGTTTATCCCCATTACATATAATGAATGCTGATTGTTTTAAATAGATGCTATTGATCATTCTAAGGAAAACTCTATTTATTCCTAACCTTTCTATTTTCTCTACACTATATTTTCAATAGGAATGGGTGCTGGATTTTGTCAGATGATTTTTCTATATCTATTGAAATAATCTTATAATTTGTGTTAGTTTACTAACTAAAATAGTCAATTATGCTAATAGTTTTCCTAATATTGAACGAGCCCTCTATTTCTGGTATTAATTCTACTTGGTCATGGTTTATTATTTTGGGGATAACTTGCTGTAATCTTTTCTGCTAATATTTTATTTAACATTTTTTCATCAATATTCATTAGGGAAATTGGTCTATAATTTTCTTTCTCTGTTTTCACCCTATTTGGTTAAGGTATTAGTACCATACATGTGTCATAAAAGGAATTTGGTAGAACTTTGTTTCCCAATTTTTCCAAATAGTTTGCATTGTATTGAAATTAATTGTTCTTTAAATATGTGGTAGAATTCACATATAAATCCACATGGTCCTGGAGATATTTTCCTAGAAGCTTGTTCAATTTCTTTTTCTAAAATACAACTACTTAAGTAATTTATTGTCTTCTCTATTAATCTGGGAAATTATATTTTTGTAAGTATTCATCCATTTTACTTAGATTATCAGATTTATTGGCACCTAGTTGGGCAAATAGCTCTTAATTATTGCTCTAATTTTCTCTTCATTGGAGGAAAGTTCATCTTTTTCATTTTTGATACTAACAATTTGATTTTCTTCTTTCCTTTTTTTTTTCATAAAACCACCTCTTAGTTTTGTTTATTATTTTAATAGTTTTCTTACTTTCAATTTTATTAATCTCCTCTTTTATTTTCAGAATTTCAAATTCAGTATTTAATTGGGGAATTCTAATTTGTTCTTTAGCTTTTTTAGTTTCATGTCCAATTCATTGATCTCTTTCTCTATTTTATTTAAGCAAGTACCTAGATATATAAAACTTACCCTAAGAGCTGCTTAGTCTACATTCCATAAATTTTGTCTCATTATTGTAATTCTCTTGGATGAAATTATGTCTATGATTATGTCACCCACTCATTCTTTAGGATTTGATTATTAAGTTTCCAATTAATTTTTGGTCTATTTTACCTTGGTATTTTATGTAACTTTTATTGCATCATGATCTGAAAAAAAATGCATTTACTATTTTTGCCTTACTGCATTTGATTTTGAGCTTTTTATGGCCTAATGTGGATTAAATTGGTGAATTCTTTCAATGACTATTTTACTCTCTCATTGTAAGACATCTGGGTAATTTTCCTTGATGATTTCCTGAAATATGTTGCCTAGGCTCTATTTTTTTAATCATGATTTTCATGAAGTTCAATAATTCTTAGATTGTCTCTCCTTGATCTATTTTCCAAGTCAGTTGTTTTACCAATAAGGTATTTTACATTTTCTTCTACTTTTTCATTTTTTTTGGTTCTGTTTGACTGATTCTTGATGCCTCACTGAATCATTCACTTTCATTTGTTCAAATCTAATTTTCAGTGAATCATTTTCTTCAGTTAGCTTTTTTATTTCCTTTTGCATTTGGGCAATTGGACTTTTAAATGAGTTGTTTTGTTCATTAGATTTTTTTCCCCCATTTCATTAATTCTGTTTTTCAATAAGTTGGTTCCTTTTTTGCATCTCATCAAATCTATTATATACGAAGTTATATTCTTTTTTCATTTCTTTATATCTATTTTAAAGACATTTTCTTCAGATAATTTCTGTGTTTCCTTTTCCAAACTTTCCTGCAAACTTCTCATTTCCTTTCCCTATTTTTCTTTTGACTCTCTTTTAAGATTCATTTTGAATTCTTCCAAAAAAGCTTTGTGAGATGAAGAACAACTTATATTGATGAGGTTAGTGGCAGGTTCGGTGTTCAGGGAACCAAATAATGAGTTTTAGACTTCCCTTGATTCCCCTAGGATTCAGTGCAGGGTAGGAAATTGTAGGAACCCCTTCTGGTGGTGCAGAGGTCCTTCAAAAAGGAATTTATGAACATGAAACACTAGACTGGTAAAAAGAAGTTTATTATTGGTATTAGGAAGTCAGCCTTTGCTATGCATGAATAGAAAGACTGAATTCCTTGGTGGCAAGGTCATGTCAGAGAAGTAAAGTTTCTAGCAGAGAAATACCGACAGAGAAGTATAAAGTCTTGTTAGGGAAATAGGTGAGAAAGAGATAAAGAGGGGGTAAAGCAGAAAGAGAATATCATTTCAGTGGGTGGAGGTTTGCTGCTATGCCAAGGAGAGAGAGGTTCTTCTCTCTGGAAAATGTCAGAATCTCTGCAAGGAGTGAGCCCCAAGTTGGCTCTTTTAATAATAGAAGCCTAGGCTAGCAGCTATTGATGGGAGTTGGGTATAATTTGAGCTGGAATCAGAATAGAGTATCTTGGAATTGAATGAGTGCTTCTGGACTAATCTTCACCTCAATAGGGAACTTAATCAGTAGTGAGTGTTATCAGTCCGGGTGGTACCCATCTTTCAGGATAACAGAATGAAGCTCTTTATCTATTTCCCTCAGACAGGATCTTTTACAGAAGCCAGGATTCTAGGAGAGTGTGTGTGTGTGTGTGTGTGTGAGTGTATGTATTTACAACAATCATCTTCATGCTTCCCTGGGATCAGTGATACTGGTTTCATTCCAGTGCTTGTTGGATGTGACCAAGTCTCACATTATTCTAGAGTTCAGGGACTCACTATTTGCTTTTTGTAGTTGCATTGGATGTCTCACAGATAGGCTACTGATCTGCTTCCTTCTGAATGAGAGAAGCCACCATTGCTGTATTTTGGCCAAAAGCCTCCCAGTAGATTCCCCCTATGGGGGGACGCCACACAGCCCTGGGTCCCTGTGTTGTGCCTGCACTAGATTTCATCCCGCACCCGCTCCCCCCCACTACCGTGCCTGATTGAAGCAGACTTTTTCTGAAGATCTTTTAAAAGACAAAAACTGTCTAGCATCTTGGCTCCACTTTCTCAAAGTAAAATTCTTTAAAAGCTGTATTAAAAAAAAAAAAAAAAAAAAAAAAGTCTTTTATCGTGAGCTAGAATCAGATACAGGAAAAAGCAATAAATGTGAACTTTGAAGGAAGTGAAGGACTGTGATAGATGGAGATATGGGATGACATATATTCTTGACTATACATCTTTTCTTTGGATCTTTATATATTATGCTTTTGTTCTCTGCTGTAAACTTTTTATTTTCCATCCTTTCTTTCACTTCACTTCCTCAAAGCAGGCTATAATTAATGAGTATATTTATATAAACTCTCTCCCTCTCTTTCTTATTTTCTCTCTCTCTCTTTTTCCTCTCTCTCCATGCACACATACACGCACATACATATACATATATAAATCCACACCCACACATACCTATACAGATGTATATATTTATATGCACACATACATCCACATTCACACACATACACACACACACACATATGTATACATAAGTAGACATGGATCTAAAACAGTATTAATATAGTTAAATAGAAATATAGATTTCTCTCTTGATTGAAATTTTGTTTGACTTATTGTCAACTATACTGTCTCTATATTTCTTTTTGACAAATTATACTCCTGATTCTTGTTATTGTGTTATTATGTTTATATTGTGTATATCTCTTATTTCCTATCCTTGCTAACTTGTCTACTTTAGTTCTCCTTAATTTGCCTTGATATTTCTTAATCTGTCTCCACATTGTAGATCCCCTTATCCCACTCCTATTAATTTTAACACTCTTTTATATCCTATTTGATCTTATGTCACCCTTTCACTCCCTCTTTATCCCTTTCCCATTAATCTACACACCTTGTTGCACTGACATAAATTTACATACACTTTTATACTCTGCCTTATTTTATTCTCTCCTCTTTCCCCTTTTTCTTTATAGATTTTGAAGAATGCTATATCTTTTATGGCATGTACATATGTGTATGTATATATTTATGTTTTGTTTTCCATTTAACCCATTCCTGATGTGAGTAGGTTTTCAAAACTACCAGTCCTCCTCCTTCACTGTCAAGTTTTTCTTTGTATCTCATTTGTATACATAATTACCATTTTTACTTTTTTCCTAGATAGCTTTGCTTTTAGAGTCAAATCATACTCAGTTCTTCCCCCCAATCTTTGTTTTGAACTACCAAGTTACTGATGCAATATTAAATATATGGTATACATTTCCATGTAAAAAAATGATAAATAACTTGCCTTGTTGAGTACCTTGAAATTAATTTTTAATGTTGGTTCTTATATGTAAATGTTCTAATGAGTTCAGATTTGGTTGAGACAACATCTTAAAAATTTACAAGTTCATTAAATGTTCGTTCTTTATCATTCAATATTATGCTAGTTTTGGTGGTTATGATATTTTTGATTGTAGGCCTAATTCTTTGGATTGTTGATATACATATTCCAGGACCTGTAGTCTTTTATCATAGTTGATGATAAATTTTATAAAATTCTAATTGTACCTCCAGCATAGTTTATTTTTTTTATTTATTTGTAGAATTTTCCCTTTGATCTATGTATTTCAAAATTTAGCAATAATATTCCTTTGCATTTTCCATATAAGATCTCTTTGAGGTGGTGATCAGTGGAAATTTTTCTATTTCCAATTTCCCCTTCTATCACTTCAGAGTAATTTTCTTTGATCATTTCTTGCACTATTGTTTCAAAGCTCTTTTTTTTTAATCACAACTTTCAGATAGTCCAATTATAATTATATTTTCTCTTCTTGATCTCTCCTCCAGGTGTGTTGCTTTTTCTTAAGAGATGAGATGCTTCCTATTGTTCTATTCTTTTCTTCTTTATATTTTGTTTTGCTATTTCTTAGTCTCTTATAACATCACTGTTTTCACCTTGCTAAATTCTATTTTTCAAATAATTATTTTCTTCTTTAATATTCTGTATCTCCTTTTCTAGGTGATAATTTTTCATATAATTTTGTTTTTCTCAGATGGTTCTATTTTTTGTTTGTTTTATTTATTTAATAAAATTTAAAAGCTTTTTATTTTCAAAACATATGCATAGATAATTTTTCAACATTGACCCTTGCCTTTGCAAGGGTGTTTCAGATTTTCCCCTCTTTCCTTCACCCCCTCCTTTAGATGGCACACAATCCAATATATATTAAAATATATGTTAAATCCAATATGTATAAATATATTTATATAATTATCTTTCTGCATAAGGAAAATCAGATAAAAAAGGAAAGAAAATGAGTAAGAAAACAAAATGCAAGTGACCAACAACAAAAAGAGTGAGAATGTTATGTTGTGATCCACACTCAGTTCCCACAATCCTCTCTCTGGGTGTAGATGGCTTTCTTCATCACAAGATCATTGGAATTGGCATCAGTCACCTTGTTGTTGAAAAAGTTACATTCATCAAAATTGATGATCCTATACTATTGATGTTGCAATGTACAACGATCTCCTGGTTCTGCTTATTTCACTTAGCATCAGTTCATGTAAATCTCTCCAGCCTTAACATCATCCTGTTGATCATTTCTTATAGAACAATAATATACCATAACATCTTTATACCATAACTTATTCAGCCATTCTCCAACTGATGGGCATCCACTCAGTTTCTAGTTTCTTGCTACTATGAAAAGAGCTACCAAAAACATTTTGAAAGTAAAATCCTTTCTCTCTCCATTCAATTTTCTCCAAAGATTTATCATACCTAAGTTTTCTAACATTCTGTTTGCCTTCTTAATTTCTTTCTTATTTAATTTGGTGATTCAATTTATCTAGTTCTGAGAGAACAAGATTGAAATTCCCCCACTAGTATAATTTTGCTGTCCAATTCTTCTTTCATATCTCAACTTCTCCTCTAGGAAGTGGATGCCATACCATATATGGTGCATATATGTTTAGTATTGATAGTGTTTCATTATCTATGGTACCCTTTAATAAGATATTGTTTCCATCCTTATCTCATTTAATAAGATCTATTTTTGCTTTTATTTGATCTGAAATCAGGATTGCTACACCTGCTTTTTTTTTTTTTTTACTTCACCTGAGGCTTAATACATTCTTCTTTAACCCTTTATTGTATTGCTCTTCTTTAAATTTAATGTTTCTTGTAAGCAATGTATTATAGGATTCTGGTTTGTAATCCAGTCTGCTATGTGTTCCTATTTTATGGGAGAGTTCACCCCATTCACATTCACAGTTAAAATAACTAATTCTGTATTTCCTGCCATCGTATTTACCCTAAATTATGCTTTTCTCTTTCCTTTCTCCTTTCCCTCCTCCCCAGTATTTTGCTTCTGATGACCACCTCCCACAAACAGTGGGCTCCCTCTTTAGAGCCCTTCCCTTTTTTATATTTTTACCCTAATACTTCTGTTTTCCCTTCTATTGCCTTTCCCTTTCTTTTCCCCTTTCCCCTCCCACTTCCCTATAAGGTGAGACAAGTTTCTCTGTGAAATCAAATGTGTCTGTCTTTCTTTGAGCCAAATCTGAGTAAGATTCACACAATGCTCATCCTCCTCTCTTCTTTCCTTCAATTATAATAGGTCTTCTTTGCCTCTGTGAGATGTAATAAAAAAACAAAAACAAAAACAAACAAAAAAAACCTTCTTTTTCCTCTTTTCCAGGATGATCCCCTTTCCACCTCCAATTAATCATAATAAAATCAGATTATACCTGCACTCTCTCAAGTATATCCATAACAGAAATATAGTTCTTAAGAGTTTTTTTGCTTTTTACCATTTTATGCTTCTCTTGACCTCTGTGTTTTTTTTGTTTTTTTTTTTGTTCAATTCTGGTCTTTTCATCAGAAATACATGAAATTCACCTATAGTATTGAATTTCCATCTTCTTCCCGGAAAGATAATGCTCATTTTATCCAGATAGCTTATTCTTCCTTTTAATGCAATTTCCTTTGCCTTTCTGAATATATGATTTCCAGGCCCTTTGATACTTTAAGATAGAAGCTGCAAGGTCCTGGGTATTCCTGATTGTAGTATTTAAATTGTCCCTTGCAATATCTTTTTCCTAGATTCAATAGTTATGAAATTTAGCCATGATAGTTTTTGGGCTTTTAATTTTGGGCCTCTTTTCAGGAGGTAATCAGTAAATTTTTTCAATGGCTATTATACCTTGTGATTCTAAGACATCAGGGAAATTTTTCTTAATGATTTCCTGTAAGATAATATCTAGGTTCTTTTTTTCATCATGGTTTTCAGGAAGTCCAATAATCCTTAAATAATCTCTCTTAGATCTATTTTCCAGTTCAGTTGTTTTTCTTAGGAGGTATTTCATATTTTCTTCTACTTTTTCATTTATTTGGTTTTGATTGACAGATTCTTGAAGTCTTATTGAATCATTCACTTGCATTTGTTAAATTCTAATTTTTAGTGTGTTATTTTCTTTAGTTACCTTCTATAGTTTCTTTTGTATTTGGCCAATTGAATTATTTTGTTCATTTCATTTTTTTCCATTTCACAAATTTTTATTTTCAATGAATTGGTGTATTTTTCATTCTCTTTTGTAAAGAGTTATATGCTTTTTCCATCTTATCAAATCTATTTTGTAGGGAGCTATATGCTTTTTCCATCCCTTCCTGCAAAGATCTTATTTCCTTTTCCCATTTTTTTAAACTCTCTTTTAAGATCCTTTATGAAATCTTACAAGAAAGCTTTGTGAAATGGGACCAGTTCATATCTCCCTTTGGGGCTTCATCTGGAATTGATTTGCCTTTAGGAACCTCAGGATTTGAGGTCTGTTCTCTCTCTCCATAAAAGTTGTCAATGATGAGAGTTCTTTTTGGTTTTTTGCTCACCTTTTTTAAAGGTTGAGGTCTGCTCAATGCAAAGGAGTGATACCTGCTTTAATTTGCCCTGGGACAGTTATGCTAATTGACTTCTGGTTCTGAATAATCCTGGCTAGATCTGGCATTCTTCCTTGGCTCAGTGGTTTACAATTTGCCTTTTGTAGCAAATCAGTAATACCATCTGTTTGCAACCAGGACCAAGAAGGCTAAGAGGCTCACAGAAGATTCCCAGGTACATAGAAACTGCAATGTGCTGACTCCCTGGCCCAGCTCCTTGCCTTGCTCTCCCAGCCCTAGCTTCTTGCCTTGGTCTCCCTATGCCGTGGTCGGGGATCAACAAACTGTCCCCCTGCCCATTTGAAACAGACCTGTTCTGAAGTTTTTCCATGATATTTTCTTCTAGAAAATGTGTTGTACTCCAAATACTTGAGAATTCTGTGCCTCTAAAACCAGTTTAGAGAGTTAATGTGCTGTTGATTTAAGAGAAAGTCAGAGGAGGTCACAGAAAGTTGTGTCTGCTCTCCACTATCTTGGCCCCGCCCCCTGTTTTATTTTTTGGTGTTTCTTCAATCTCTCTCATTTGCTTTTTGAAATCTTTTTTGATTTTTCTGTGAATTCTTTCTATACAGGGAGCCATTCAATGTAATTCTTTCATATATAAAAGGTTTTACTCTCTCTCTCTCTCTCTCTCTCTCTCTCTCTCTCTCTCTCTCTCTCTCTCTCTCTCTCTCTCTCTCTTTCTCTCTCTCTCTCTCTCCCCTAGCCCAGGACTCCAACTTGCCATTTTATTTAAGCTAATCTGGAGGTATTTACATTTCACCCAGTTAAACCCAGTTCCTGAAGTCTTTCTTTGTGTGTTTTCTTGTTGTCCCAAGAGGATTCCTGTTCTGCCCCAAATTTTATTTGTTTTTCATCAGTCCATGTTTTCTCTCAGGTGCTATTGTCTTTTGTTTATGGGGAAAATTTGGAGAGCTTGGAATTTTTTGACCTACTTGGTCATCTTCCCAGAATCCTTCCCTCTTAAGTTGCATTTCGAAGGAAGAGGGCAATTATATGAGATGGAGGTGAGGAGGGAGTACATTCCAGGAAAAGGGAATGAAATGGATTCTGCAAAGATATGGAAGTAGGAGATAGACTATTGTGAGTGATGAGACAAAAGAAGGCTAATTTGGCAAGATCACAATATTTATGAAAGGGAATAAATTTTAGTCATGCTGAAATGATAGTTTGAGGCATATTGTGGAGGACTTTAATTTTTTTTTTATTTTTGTAGCTTTTTATTTACAAGATATATGCATGGGTAATTTTTCATCATTGACAATTGCAAAACCTTTTGTTCCAGTTTTTCCCTCCTTCCTCCCACCCCCTCCCCTAGATGACAGGTTGACCAATACGTGTTAAATATGTTAATGTTTAAGTTAAATACAATATATGTATACATGTCCACACAATTATTTTGCTGTACAAAAAGAATCAGACTTTGAAGTAGTGTACAATTAGCCTATGAAGGAAATAAAAAATGCAGGTAAACATAAATAGAGGGACAGGGAATTCTATTTAGTGGTTCATAGTCATCTCCTAGAGTTCTTTTGCTGGGTGTAGTGAAGTCATTAATTCATTTCAATTCATTATTACTCTATTGGAACTGATTTGGTTCATCTCATTATTGAAGAAGGCCACATCCATCAGACTTGATCATCATATAGTATTGTTGTTGAAGTATATAATGATCTCTTGGTCCTGCTCATTTCACTGAGCATCAATTCATGTAAGTCTCTCCAAGCCTCTCTGTATTCATCCTCCTGGTCATTTCTTATAGAACAATAATATACCATAATATTCATATATACCACAACTTATTCAGACATTCTCCAATTGATGGGCATCCACTCAGTTTCCAGTTTCTGGACACTACAAAAAGGGCTGCCACAAATATTCTTGCACATACAGGTCCCTTTCCCTTCTTTAAGATCTCTTTAGGATATAAACCCAGTAGTAACACTGTTGGATCAAAGGGTATGCACAGTTTGATAACTTTTTAAGCATAGTTCAAAATTGCTCTCCAGAATGGCTAGATGGATTCACAGTTCCACCAACAATATATCAGTGGAGGACTTTAAAAATTAAAAGAGGAGCTTGTAATTTATTTTAGAAATAAGGAACTACAGTATGAGAAAAGTAGACAGGAGAGATTCAATTAAACAGTTGGATTTGAGTAGATGAGCAAAAGCTAAAAAATAGGAGCAATGCTCTCCTAGCTTCTTTTAGTCATTCATTGATGACTTTGGTTGATTTGAATATGTAGCCATCCTTCCCTGGATTGCTGTCATAATTGTATGAGTGCTGATGGAATTTTGAGACTAGAAGAATATTGGTTTGCTCATAGAATTGAGAAGGCAATGAGAGGCCATAGGGATACCAGGCCAAGTCCTACTTGATGATTGTCTGAGCCCTAATTGGATCAGAGTGAATGTAAAAAGCAGGTGTTTCTGTTTTGACACAGAAAGCCTGAGGGTTTTACTCTCCCAGATTAATTTTTTGGATTAGGTAAGAAAAATTGTTTTTACCTCATTTCTTACCTAGTTTTAATCACTGATTGAGCATTGTCTGAAACTAAGACATTTTAAAGGCCTTAGCTTAAAAAAGGTCAACATCTTCTACTTCTACTTCTATCATTTAAATTTGTATCTTGCCACTATCCAGATAGCTTCAGAGGAGAAAGTGAGACAGTTAACTTTACATAGACCTTCCTTACTTAAATCAAATTTAGTGATATTATGGCATTACTTCCCTAATGTCATGGTTTTCTTCAAGAATCAAAGATAAGCAACAACAACAAGATTCTGCCTCACAATTGATTTATAGTATTTGGCATTTTTAGCTTTTTTCCCCCTCTATGTGCACAACCATTCATCTCAGCTAGATTTCAAGCTCTTCAATGATTAAAGCATCTTTTACTAATTTTGTAAATCCTGTCAATCTCCAGTCAGTACCTTACTCATGTTAGGCACTTTATAAGTATTTGAATATGCATGTAGTCCTAATAATTTTATTATGATAAAATTTTAAGAGCAGATTCTGTTGTAATCACGGGGAAGAGAGAACTAAAAGAACCATAAAAGTGAAAACTCTTTGATGTGGGAGAACAAAGACTGATGGGACAACATCAAATCTAAAAATCAAGAGAAGTATAGATAGGACAAAGAATTATTCTCCAAATTTCAATAATGAAATGGAAAATTCAGGACAATAGAGAGATGACATTACTATTCATAAAGATACTAAGTTTCTGAGGCTTTCTGACACTATACTTCTTGTCATGCCTTATAGTATGGCATCATAACTTGCTTCAAGCTCTTAAATTTCAATTCTTTGCAAAAAAGAGCTGGTATAAATATTTTTGTACATATAAATCTTTTTCCTTTTTCTTCTCCATCTTTGGAATACATACCAAGTACTGATACTGCTGTGTTTCAAATATATATATATATATATATATATATATATATGTATGTATATATATATATATATATATATATATATATATATATATATATATCTGTACCATTTTTAGAGCCCTTCAGGCATAATTCCAAATTACCAGAATTCTTAGATAAATTCACAACTCTACCAACAGTGCATTAGTATCTGAATTTTTACATATCTCTTCCAATATTTTTCATTTTCCTTTTTTCTGTCATATTAATTAATTTGACAGTTATAAGGTAGTACCTCAATACTGATTAAAAGCATTTTTATATGACTATAGATAACTTTGATTTTTTTTCTTCTGAAAATTACCTGTCTATATATCCTTTGATCATCTGTCAGTTGGGGAGTGAAATATTCTTATGTGACTTAGTTTTCTATAGATTTAAGAAGTGAGACATTTAACAGAGAGACTTGCTGTAAAAATATTTCTCCCAGTTTCTTGCTTCCCTTCTAATCTTGCCTACATTGCTTTTGTTACCACAAAACATTTTAAATGTAATGTAATAAAGATATCTATTTTATTTTTTGTAATACTCTCTATAAAATTTTCCCTTCTCCATATACCTGGAAGATAAAATGTTTCATGCTCTCTGAATATAATTATAATATAATATTTTATTTCTGAATCATACACCCATTTTGAACTTATCTTGATAAATGGTGTGAGATGTTGTTCTATACCTAGTTTGTGCCAAACTTTTCTAGTTTTCCCAGCAATTTCTACCAAAAAGTCAATTTTTATTGCCAAAGCTTGGATTACTCTTTTTTCTTCCTTTCTTTATTTCTTTCTTTCTTTTTTTAACTAAATATTACATTACTGTGGTTATTTACTGCTTTGTATTGTGTATTTAATTGATTTCAATGATCCAGCCCTCTTGTTTCTCAGCCAATATCAGATTGTTTTGATGATTTCTGCTTTCTGTTACATTTTGATATCTGATATTATAAGCCTCCTTCTTGACTTTTAAAAATCGATTACCTGATTTGATCTTTTGTTTTTCTCAGGTGAATTTTGTTATAGTTTTTTTCTAGCTATATAAATATTTTTTTTAATTTTTTTTATTATATATATATATATTTTATAATATTATCCCTTGTATTCATTTTTCCAAATTACCCCCCCTCCCTTATTCCCTCCCCCCGACGACAGGCAATACCATACATTTTACATGTGTTACAATATAGTCTAAGTACAATACATGTGTGTGAATATCATTTTCTTGTTGCACAATAAACATTAGAATCCGAAGGTACATGCAACCTGGGCAGACAGATATTAGTGCTAACAATTTACATTCCCCTCCCAGTGTTTCTTCTCTGGGTGTATCTATCTCTGTCCATCATTGATCAACTGGAAGTGAGTTGGATCTTCTTTATGTTGAAGATTTCCACTTCCATCAGAATACATCCTCATACAGTATCGTTGTTGAAGTATACAGTGATCTTCTGGTTCTGCTCATTTCACTCAGCATCAGTTGATTTAAGTCTCTCCAACCCTCTCTGTATTCCTCCTGCTGGTCATTTCTTACTGAGCAATAATATTCCATAACTTTCATATACCACAATTTACCCAACCATTCTCCAACTGATGGACATCCATTCATCTTCCAGTTTCTAGCTACAACAAAAAGAGCTGCCACAAACATTTTGGCACATATATGTCTCTTTCCGCTCTTTAGTATTTCTTTGGGATATAATCCCAGTAGTAGCGCTGCTGGGTCAAAGGGTATGCACAGTTTGATAACTTTTTGGGCATAATTCCAGATTGCTCTCCAGAATGGCTGGATTCTTTCACAACTCCACCAGCAATGTATTAGTGTCCCAATTTCCCCACATCCCCTCCAACATTTGTCATTATTTGTTCCTGTCATCTTAGCCAATCTGACAGGTGTGTAGTGGTATCTCAGAGTGGTCTTAATTTGCATTTCTCTGATCAGTAGTGATTTGGAACACTCTTTCATGTGAGTGGATATAGTTTCAATTTCTTCCTCTGAGAATTGTCTGTTCATATCCTTTGACCATTTATCAATTGGAGAATGGTTCGGTTTCTTATAAATTATGGTCAGTTCTCTATATATTTTGGAAATGAGACCTTTGTCAGAACCTTTGTTTTTAAAAATATTTTCCCAATTTGTTACTTCCCTTCTAATCTTGTTTGCATTAGTATTATTTGTACAGAAACTTTTTAGTTTGATGTAATCAAAATCTTCTATTTTGTGATCAATAATGATCTCTAGTTCTCCTCTGGTCATAAATTCCTTCCTCCTCCACAAGTCTGAGAGGTAGATTATCCTCTGTTCCTCTAATCTATTTATTATCTCCCTCTTTATGCCTAAATCATGGACCCATTTTGATCTTATCTTGGTATATGGTGTTAAGTGTGGATCCATATCTAATTTCTGCCATACTAATTTCCAGTTTTCCCAACAGTTTTTTCCGAATAATGAATTTTTATCCCTAATGTTGGAATCTTTGGGTTTGTCAAAGATTAGATTGCTATAGATGTACCCTTTTTTGTCCTTTGTATCTAATCTGTTCCACTGATCTACCGGTCTATTTCTTAGCCAATACCAAATGGTTTTGGTGACTGCTGCTATATAATATAGCTTTAGGTCAGGTACACTTAGACCACCTTCCTCTGAGTTTTTTTTCATTAGTTCCCTTGCAATTCTTGACCTTTTATTCTTCCATATGAATTTTGTTGTTATTTTTTCTAGGTCATTAAAATAGTTTCTTGGGAGTCTGATTGGTATAGCACTAAATAAATAGATTAGTTTGGGGAGTATTGTCATCTTTATTATATTCGCTCGGCCTATCCAAGAGCACTGAATGTCTTTCCAATTATTTAAATCTGATTTTATTTTTGTGGCAAGTGTTTTGTAATTTTTCTCATATAATTCCTGACTTTTCTTTGGTAGATGGATTCCCAAATATTTTATACTCTCAACATTTGTTTGGAATGGAATTTCTCTTTGTATCTCTTGCTGTTGCATTTTGGTAGTGATATATAAAAATGCCGAGGATTTATGTGGATTTATTTTGTATCCTGCCACTTTGCTGAAATTTTGAATTATTTCTAGTAGCTTTTTAGCAGAGTCTTTGGGGTTCTCTAAGTATACCATCATGTCATCTGCAAAAAGTGATAGTTTAATTTCCTCATTTCCTACTCTAATTCCTTGAATCTCTTTCTCGGCTCTTATTGCCGAGGCTAGCGTTTCTAGTACTATATTGAATAGTAATGGTGATAGTGGGCAACCTTGTTTCACTTACAGGGAAAGGTTCTAGTTTATCACCATTACATATGATGTTTACTGAAGGTTTTAAATATATGCTCCTTATTATTTTAAGGAATAGTCCATTTATTCCTATACTCTCAAGCGTTTTTAGTAGGAATGGATGTTGGATTTTATCAAATGCCTTTTCTGCATCTATTGAGATGATCATATGGTTTTTATTAATTTGATTATTGATATGGTCAATTATACTAATAGTTTTCCTAATATTAAACCAGCCCTGCATTCCTGGAATAAATCCTACTTGATCATAGTGTATTATCTTGGAGATGATTTTCTGAAGTCTTTTTGCTAATATCTTATTTAAGATTTTAGCATCAATATTCATTAAGGAGATTGGTCTATAATTTTCTTTCTCAGTTTTCGATCTACCAGGTTTAGGTATCAGTACCATGTCTGTGTCATAAAAGGAATTTGGTAGGACTCCTTCATCCCCTATTTTTTCAAATAATTTATATAACATTGGGGCTAATTGTTCTTTAAATGTTTGGTAGAATTCACATGTGAATCCATCTGGCCCTGGTGATTTTTTCCTGGGGAGTTGATTAATAGCTTGTTCTATTTCTTTTTCTGAAATGGGACTATTTAAGCAATTTATCTCCTCCTCTGTTAATCTAGGGAGCCTATATTTTTGGAGGAAGTCATCCATTTCACTTAAGTTATCAAATTTATTGGCATAAAGTTGGGCAAAGTAACTCCTTATTATTTCTCTAATTTCCTCTTCATTGGTGGAAAGATCCCCCTTTTCATTTGTAAGACTATCAATTTGATTTTCCTCTTTCTTTTTTTTGATCAAATTTACCAAAGGTTTATCTATTTTATTGGCTTTTTCATAAAACCAACTCTTGGTTTTATTTATTAATTCAATAGTTTTTTTACTTTCAATTTTATTGATTTCTCCTTTTAATTTTTGTATTTCGAGTTTAATTTTTGGTTGGGGGTTTATAATTTGGTCTTTTTCTAGCCTTTTAAGTTGTAAGCCCAATTCGTTAATCTTCTCTTTCTCAATTTTCTTCAAATAAGCCTCTAAAGATATAAAATTTCCCCTTATTACCGCTTTAGCTGCATCCCAAAGATTTTGATATGATGTCTCATCATTATCATTATCTTGGGTGAAATTGTTAATTGTTTCTATAATTTGCTCTTTCACCCAGTCATTCTTTAAGATGAGATTATTCAGTTTCCAATTACTTTTTGGTCTATTTACCCCTAACTTTTGACTGAATGTAGCTTTTATTGCATTGTGATCTGAGAAGAAGGCATTTATTATTTCTGCCTTCCTACATTTAATTTTGAGATCTTTATGTCCTAGTATATGGTCAATTTTTGTATAGGATCCATGAACTGCTGAGAAGAAAGTATATTGCTTCCTATTGCCATTCAGTTTTCTCCAAAGGTCTATCATACCTAGTTTTTCTAATGTTCTATTTACTTTTTTAATTTCTTTCTTGTTTGTTTTGTGGTTTGATTTGTCTAAGTCTGAGAGTGCAAGGTTGAGATCTCCCACTATTATAGTTTTACTGTCTATTTCTTCTTGCAGTTCTCTTAACTTTTCCTTTAGAAAGTTAGATGCTATACCACTTGGTGCATATATGTTTAGTATTGATATGGCTTCATTATTTATGCTACCTTTCAGCAGGATATAGTTTCCTTCCTTATCTTTTTTAACGAGATCTACTTCTGCTTTTGCTTGATCTGAGATAAGGATAGCTACCCCTGCTTTTTTGGCTTTACCTGAAGCATAATAGGCTCTGTTCCAACCTTTTACCTTTACTCTGTATGTATCTCCCTGCTTTAAGTGTGTTTCCTGTAGGCAACATATTGTAGGGTTCTGCTTTTTGATCCAATCTACTATCCGTCTCCGTTTGATGGGATCGTTCATCCCATTTACATTTACAGTTAAAATTACTAATTCTGTATTTCCTGCCATCGTATTATCCCCAGATTATGCTTTTTTCCCTTGACCCCCTGATCCCCCTCCCCGATATTTAATTTACAGACCCCCCTTGTGACGCGCAACCCTCCCTCTTTTTTTTTTTTTTTTTTTTTTTTTAGGATCCCTCCCCCCTCCCTCCAAGTCCCTTCACTTATTCCCCTTTTCCTTTTTCCTTTTCCTCTCCCCCCTTTTAATGAGGTGAGAGAAAATTCTCTGAAAAACAAATATGTTAATTATTTACTCTTTGAGCCTCTTCTGATGAGAGTAAGATTCACACAATGATTCTCCCCCTCACTAAGTTCCCTCAGATATGGTGTATTTTCTATGTCTCTTCCTGGGATGTAGTTTCCCTCTTTTTATCACTTCTTCCCTTTTTTCTGAACCGACCTCCTTCCCTTTACTACACCCCCCTTTTTTTCTTTTATATCAGTAAAATCAAATTATCCTTGAGTATTTTTTATATACCCACAACAGAGTTACAGTTCTCAAGGGTTCTGTGTACCTTTTTCTGTTTCTCTTCAGTCTTGTGGATGTAGATCAAATTTTTTGTTTAAGTCTGGTTTTTTTCTTAGAAACATATAGAATTCCTCTGTTTCATTGAATGACCATCTTCTTCCATGGAAAAAGATGCTAAACTTAGCTGGGTAGTTCATTCTTGGTTGCAGTCCTTGATCTTTTGCCTTACGGAATATCAGGTTCCAGGCCCTTCTATCTTTTAATGTGGAGGCAGCCAGATCTTGGGTGACCCTTATTGTGGCACCTTGGTATTTAAATTGTTTTTTTCTAGCTGCTTGCAGGATTTTCTCCTTTGTGTGGTAATTCTGCAGCTTAGCCACAATATTCCGTGGTGTTCTTTTTTTAGGGTCTATTTCAGAAGGAGTTCGATGAATTCTTTCCACATCTACTTTCCCTTCTGTTTCTATTATCTCTGGACAGTTCTCTTTGATAATTTCCTGTAAAATAGAATCTAGGCTCTTTTTTTGGTCATAGTTTTCTGGAAGTCCAATAATCCGCAGATTATCTCTCCTAGATCTATTTTCCAGGTCTATAGATTTTCCCAGTAAGTATTTGACGTTGTTCTCCAGCTTCTCATTTTTTTTGTTTTGTTTGACTGATTCTTGGGTTCTCTGTGAATCATTCATTTCTATTTGTTCCATCCTGACTTTTAAGGAGTTATTTTCTTCTTTCACAGTTTTTAGTTCTTTTTGTAAATGCCCAATTTCGTTTTTAAATGAATTGTTTTGCTCTATTGAATTTTTTTCCATTTCCCTAATTTTTTTTTTTGAGAATTATTTTCTTTTTCCAATTCAGAAATTCTATTTTCTTGAGACTTTTTTATCTTTTCCAATTCAGAAATCCTACTTTCCTGTGTTTTTTTAACCTTTTCTAATTCACTAATTTTGTTTCCCTGCATCTCCTGTGAATTCTTTATTTTTTCCAACTCCAATTTCAGGACGTTGTTATTCTCTATCATAACTTCCCTTTCCTTGCCCCATTTTTCTTCAATCTCCCTCAATTTCTTAAGAGCTTCTTCTAGGAGAGAGTTATGTGATGGGGGGCAGGAATCGTTCCCCTTTAGGTTGTTGTCTGCTGATTCTCTGCTGTCAACTTCCTCGGGGTTGGATACCCGCTCTTTCTCTGTATAGAAGGAATCTATAGTTTTTCTAGCTTTTTTGCTCATACTTAAAAAATGTTTTGGGGTCTGTCCCTGGGGTAGGAAATTATTTACTTCTTTACCAGCTTCCTCCCAGACCGGATGGATGCAGCGGCCCCCGCGCCCGCGCTAAGAGAGAGCTCTGGGAGAGAGTTCCCCACCCCCTCCCTGGGAGCGTCTCAGAGGTGATTAGCACTACTGTGCTTCGAGGGCGTAGAATAGTGAAGACAGCAAGAAGCCCAGGCTATGTGTCCGGGTGGGGAGTGGATGTTTGCAGCAGGTGACGTGAGAAGCCCCTGTGCTCAAACTGGAAGTGTCTGCCAGAAACCGTGGTCCCTAGTTCAAAGGTTGCGCTTCTCTGGGACTTCCTGGAGCTGAGTTCCACTCCCTCCAGCTAAGCTAGGCAGTGTGTGTTGCCTTGGGCCGTATCCACCCACTTGTCAGTCTCTTTAACTATTCTCAGGAGGTAGCTGAGGCCACACCCCCTGGTGCCGAGATCTGTGCCTGAGTCACCCCCAGGGTCCGGGGAAAATCTAATCTGAGTTTTAAAATATTTTGGCTTTCTCTTCTGAACTGCTAAATAATTAGCAGAGAAGAGCTAACAGCCTGTGCCAGATTCCTTTACCTCAGTGGCTTCTCTGATCCCAGAGCCCCTCCCAGCGCAATGGGCGCAGTGTGCCCCTACCCCACCGTCTGTGCTGGTCTTTCTTATTCCTCCCCTGAGAACTGACCTTTCCTGTTGAAACTCCAGATTCTCTTCAGCTGGTAAGTCGTGCTTCCAGTCCTTGTGGTATCTATCAGTCCTGAGCTAATTTTGAGACTTAATTTATCTAATTGGTTGTGAGGGAGTGAGGACGTTCACTGAGTCGTGTGTTTCTTCTCCGCCATCTTGGCTCCGCCCCCTATATAAATATTTTTGATTGTTTGGTATAATACTAAATTAATTTAGATAGAATTTTAATTCTTTATTATGTTGACTCAGCCTACCTGTGAGCAATTGATTTTTTCTCCAGTTATTTATATGTGTTTTTATCTGTGTGAAAAGCCTTTTGTAATTGTGTTCATATAGTTTCTTGGTTTTTTTTGGCAGGTAGACTCCCAACATTTTATATTATCTGCAGTTTTTTATTTTTTAAATTAATAGTATTTTATTTTTCCAAATACTTGCAAAGATAGTTTTCTCCCTACTTCCCCACTACCACCTCCCCTAGGCAGCAAGCAATCCAATGTAGGTTAAACACATGAAATTATTCTAAACATATTTCCATATTTTTCATGCTACACAAGGAAAATCAGATCAAAAGGGGGAAAAACAGGAAAAAGAAAAAGCAAAACCAAGCAAGCAAACAAACAACTAAAACAACAAAAAGGTGAAAATACTATGCTTTGGTCCACATAAAGTCTCCACAGTTTTCTCTCTGGATGTGAATGGCTCTTTTTATCACATGTCTATTGGAACTGACTTAAATCAACTCATTTGTACAAAAGCATAGTTGATCATCGAATAATTTTGTTGTTGCTATGTACAAAGTTCTTTGGATTCTGCTCACTTTAATTAGCATCAGTTTATGTAAATCTTTCCAGACTTTTCTGAATCAGCCTGCTGATCATTTCTTATAAAACAATAATATTCCATTACATCCACATACCATAATTTATTTAGTCACTTCCCAACTAATGAGCAACCACTCAATTTCTAGTTTCTTGTCACTATAAAAAGAGCTGCTACAAACATTTTTTGCACATGTGGATCATTTTCCCTTTTTTACGATCTCTTTGGGATAAAGACCCAGGAGAGACTGCTGAATCAAAGGGTATCTGCAGTTATTTTAAATGGAATTTATTTTTTGACATTTTCATACTTGAATTTGCTGGTAATATATGTAAATACTGATAATTTATGTGGGTTTATTTTATATAGTGTAACTTTATTAAAGTGGTTAATTGTGTCTTTCAACTTTTAGTTGATTCCCTAGGAATCTGTAAATATTCAATTATGTCATAGCAAAAAATGACGATTTTGTTTCTTCACTGCTTATTTAATTCCTTCAATTATTTTTCTTATTTTTTTTGCTACTGTTAGCATTGCTAGCAGAATATTCTGTAATAGTAGTGATGGCACCATTCTTGTTTCACTCCTGATGTTTATTGGGAACAAGGTTAGCACAAGAAGATCAGCTTACTGAAGTAGAAGCTGGATACATGTTTTTTTCCTGGAATGGTCACAGTGAAGAGGAGTGCCATGAATCTAGTGTAAGTTTTGCAATCAAAACTAAGCTAGTAAACAAGTTCACATGCCTTTCAAAAGGAGTGAATGATAGAATCTTGATAACATGATTTCCAGCTGAGATTTATAAGTTGGGAGGTCCATTGCTCATACAAAAGCTAGCTGAAATTGTCCAGATTATAAGGAAAGAAATTATACTCTAAGAGTTCAAGGATGCTTCCATTTTTATATCTATAAAGGTAAAGGGAATAGATTGTCTGTGACATTCACAGAGGGATCTCTCTCAGTTATTGCTAGCAAGATTCTGGACAGAGTCTTCCTTAATAAGATGATCCTACATTTGAAAGAGGGTCATTTACCTGAAAGCCATTGTGTCTTCAGAAGGGGCCACAGAGCAGTAGATATGGTATTTGCTGCCCAACAACTCCAGGACAAATGCCAGGAGCAAAATTGAACTTTGTATACAACATTTGTAGATTTGACATTTGTAGATTTCTACTGTCAGTCTCAAGAACTTGTGGAAAATTATATCAAAATTTGGTTGCCAAAGAAGTTTATCAATACAGTGTGTCAATTTCATGGTAACATGCTTGCCCAGGTTCTGAAAAATGGACAATGCTCTTGAGCTTTCCCAGTCACCAGTGGAGTGAAACAAGGTAGTGTTCTTGCTCCCAAGCTTTTTAGTTTCATGTTTTCAGCTATGTTGTCAAATGTTTTCAATGAGGACAAGCATGAAATCAAAGTCAGCTATTACACTGATGGGAAATTCTTCAACTTGAAAAGGTTGCAAGCCAAAGTTAAAGCAGAGGGATTGTTGGTACCTGATTTTTCTTTGTAGATGATTGCACACTCAATGCAATCCCTAAAGCTGAGATGCAACAGATTGGTTCTCTGTTGCTTGTGCCAGTTTTGGCCTGATAATTAACACCAAGAAAGCACAAGTACTCTATGAGCCAGTACCGCATCATCCAAATGTGGAACTATTGGTTACAACAAATGGAGAAATTTCAAATGCTATGGATAAATTCATTTACCTTGGCAGTATACTTTCCAGGGATGTATATATTGATAATAATGATAACCCATAAATTGCCAGAGCTAGCTCAATGTTTGGGAGGCTCCAAAGGAAAGTGTGAGACAAGAGAGCATTAGACTGATTACCAAGCTGAAGGTCTACAGAGTCAGTGTGCTGATTTTATTTCTATATTCCCTGTGAAATTTGGGCAATGTACCATTACTATGCCAGGAAACTGAATCGATTCCATTTGAATTGTCTTAGGAAGATTTTGAAGATCACCAGGCAAAATGAGATACCAGACACTTAGATTATTTTTTAACTAAACTGCCAAACATTCAAACTCTAGTATAAAAAGCACAACACTGTTGGGTTGACTACTTTGTTTGAATGACAAATGTATGCTTGCCAAGAAAGACTATTTTATTGAGAACTCATATAAGCCAAGTAATCAAAAGATGATCAGAAAAATCAATACAAGGACATTCTCAAGGTCTCTAAGAATTTTAGAATTGATTGTGCAACATGGGAGATACTGGCAAAGGGACCACCCAGCATGGTGTCCTCTCATCAGAGCAGGTGCTAGGTTCTATTTGAATTAGCTCTAATTGAATTAGCTCAGAAATAAAGGAGATTCTCACAGTTAGAGAATCCACCACAAATGTTCATAGGGACTATTTGTGTCTGACTTGTTTCCAGCTCAATAGTAGAGCACATCCGAGCTGTCATCAGTTACAGTTGGACATACATGTCATTTTGGTCATCTTAGGGAACAAAGGACAAATCAACCAACCATTCAATTTTAATTTTTAAGGAATTATTTTTTTCAGTGAGCATTTGTACTTCTTTTTTTCTCATCAGGTCAATGGATTTTTGTGCCTCTTTAACATTCTGATCATTTTTTTTAAAGATGCTATTTTCTTCAACATTTTCTGTGCTTCTTTTACCACACTGTTACTTGTCTTTTCACAATTTTTTCACAATACCCTCACTTTCCCCTTCAATTTTTCTTCATCCTCTCTTAGTTGATTTGTAAAATCCTTTTGGAGTTCTTTCAGTAATTCATGTTGAATTTGTTTCCAATTGTAGATGCTTTGACACTAATTTCTTGATCTTCCCTGTCTCAGTCTTTCTTCATTATTTGTTCATTTACCCAAAATAATTCTTGACTTTTACTTTAAGTTAAAGTATATTTTTACTTCTGTGGCAGACTGGCACTGATTCATACTTCAGGTTTTTTTGTGCTGTTGTTTTCAACACTAGTTCTGGGAATCTGTATATTTTCAGTGCTTCCAAGATGGTAGGCTTCAGGGAGAAGTACAGTCACTGTCTTCCTGGCCTGTGCTTTTGCCTTCATCCAGGAAGGTACCCTGTTTTCACAAGAGCTAGAACTTCCCTTGGCCCTAGAACTGTTACCAGATTTCCTGCTCCTTAGAAGCCTCAAATCTTAGTGCTCTCTTTGTCCTGAAACTGAGACCCAGAACTGTGCATAAGGAATTACAGAAGATCCTGTACCCAGTGCCAGAAAAAATTCCCCTGAAATTTCTTTCTGACCGATGGTATGACCCCCTTATTGACTTGTCATTGAGAGCTCCTGAAGCTTCTGCTGCCACTGTTGTGCTGGTTACAAGGCCTGCTGATGGCATTGCTGTGACTTGTGCTCTATACTGACCTCTATCCCAGCATCCAAAACTTCTTTTGTTGACTTCCTAAATTATTTTAGCTACAAAAATGTCTCATTAACCTTTTGTTAGATTTACCACTTCGGAATTTGGATTGAAGCATCATTTCAAAGTCGTTTGGAGGGAAATATTAAGAGAATTTAACTGGTCTGGGCTCTAAGCCTTAGCCTTCCTTTTGATAGTTCATCCATGTTCTAGCTATTGCTCTTCTTCTTTCATGGAACCTTTATTTTCCTTTTTTTATCCCCCATGTAATATCTGGATGGAAGAATTCATTCCCATTGAAACTTCTTTAATTGGAATTTTTCTTCCATTGACAGCAAATGGAGGAAGTTAATCAGATGCATTTGAGACACTTACCGTGTTTCCCCGATAATAAGACACTGTCTTATTATTTTTTTGGGACTAAAAAACACCAGAGGGCTTATTTTCAGGGGAGGGCTTATTTTATCCTCCATCATGCCCCTTTTATCCTCCATCATGCCCATTTTAGCCTCCATCATGCCCCTTTTATCCTCCATCATGCCCATTTTAGCCTCCATCATGCCCCTTTTAGCCTCCATCATGCCCCCTGAGTGCTTATTTTATTCTCCATCGCTTACTGAACTTACCGAGTTTTTAGATGGTCCTGTCTCAGCTCTACTCCGCGGCGCTGCTCTCAGTAGCGCCAGCAAGCAAATCACCAGGGAAGAAGAGGATGACGCGCTCACTGCTGCAGCTCTGATTGGATGCAGCTCGGAGCGCGACGTGCGTTTCACCCGGGAGGGGAGGGCGGCGCTGCTTACTGAAGGTACCGCTACGCAGCATATAGCGCAGGGGATCACCATGATGACTGTTTTCATAGTAAGTTCGATAGGGCTTATTTTCGGGGGAGGGCTTATTTTAGCGGAATATTAAAGAGTATGTGGGTGTCTTATTTTCAGGATAGGTCTTATTATCGGGGAAACACGGTAGTTTCCTACAAAACTTCTGTCCTTCAACTGTGTCTCTTAGCTTTCATGCTGTCTGGAAAGCCACATATCCTTCCTCTGAGCTGAAATAGATGCCAAGCCATAGCAATAATTTGAGTGTTATATTGGGGCAAGAGATGAAGTGCTCTTCTAGTAATTACAGAACCCTTTCTTCATTTTATTATAGCCTAAAGCTTATCTACCTTATAACTGGTTGGCTAATGCCAGGCCTAGAAAGACCTGAGTTCAAATTCAAACTCAGACACTAACTGTATGATCTTGGGGAAGGTACTCAGCCCTCTTTGCCTCAGTTTCCTCATCTGTAAAGTGAGCTGGGGAAAGACATGGTAAACCACTCCAGATTTTTTTGCCAAGAAAATCCTTTCCTTCCAAAAAAGGGAGATATAGTTCATGAAGAACTAAATAATAACTAAAATAACTAAACTACAATAAAAAGATTATCTTAGCTAAGGATTGAAGACACTCTACTCACTGAGTTCTAAATGTGTCCTACTTCTCTGGGGATCGTGTATTTTTCCTTATTTCTCTAATGAATTTGATCAGGACTCATGTACCTATCTCAAATTTCTACAATCCTTCCTTTGACTTAAGGACATAAAGACTTATGACTTTTAGCACACACTGTCTCGCCTCTCCAACTCCAAAAACTGACCACAGAGGACTGCAACATCAGTATTATGCAAGTGTCATTATTTTGATTTTGCAGAGGAAAAAACTGAGAGAGGTACTGAGCTTGTCAATTCATATAGTGGTGAACCTCAGGGCAATTTTATATCTACTGGTTTATATCTATACTAGCATTATTTTGGGCTATTTGAATTACCAGTGGATCTTCTCCATTTACACAAAAGTTAAAAATTGACTTTTTAAGCAGAAAATGTTATCAACACACCTTTTCTGCAGGAGGTATAAAGGGAATAAAATTAATCTAATCTCCTTTTTTTCCTATTTCCCCCATGCTGAAGCATGACTGGCCCTGAATGACAAAAGTAGTAACTACTTGCCAAACTGAGCTAAAGTATAGAGGTTGCTTTTGTAAATGCTCCCTTTCTTTGGCAGGAACCTGGGTTGAATAACTCCTGTCTTCCCTGTTTAGCAAAATCTCTGAGGGAGTTCTGTGGCCAGGTTCATTAGCAAATAACAAAAGGGCAACCAAGCAATGTGTTTGAGGCTTCAAACTAGAGTTATTCTAAGATCCAGGTGTTTGTTCAACTCATTTGTTCAAGCTTGTTTAGTCAGCTAAGATCTGTGATGAAAGGGTGACAGAAATGGGACTCCTGTTATATATAATAGAGAAGTTGGGTCTGGAAAGGCTCAAATGAGATACCATGCACTTATGGGGTGGTGCTCCCCATTAAGCAGTGAACACTTCTCTTCTTTCCACCTTGGTGGACACAGAACAAGGATCACTCAATGTAATTAACTGCTGCTACATTTAGAATTAAGAACATCAAACAATACTTTGTGCACATTTTCACCAAAGAATCACAGAGTTGTAGATAGTAAATTGGTTCCAATATAAAAGAAAATTGTAATAGACCAGGAAGAACCTATCTGACGAACATCAATGATTATGTAGCTAATATCAGAATAAAAATCTCACTGGTATTCTGATAGGTACTGATTATTGACAGTATGGCAAGCTTTATTCACATCCTGGAAATTCAGAATTTGGGACCCACTGGATTTTCATCAGCAGATATTAGTGTGTAAATCCAAGGGTATGGTGGGGGGAACTGGCAAACCTGTTATTGTTTTCACATTTCACAAGATTTTTGTTGTTGTTGTTGTTGTTGTTGTTGTTTTACAAAGGGTGGAGACTGGAGTGGAGAGGGAAAATTAAGAGCTGTGATTTCATGAATATAGATATTCCTGATGCGGAAAATCCTTCAATCATCACCTGCTTTGCAATTTATAGATTTAGTGAATTGTTTGTGCTACTAAGAATTTCAATGACTTGACCAGGGAAACACAATTAGTATGAGTCAAAGGCAAGATCGAATGCATCTTTCTGATTTTAAGGCTAGTTCTTTAGTTATTATACCATGCTGCATTTCTTTTGGAAAGAAGAGAAGTTCCTTTTAAAATTTGAATTCTGAGAAAGAAATCTCAGTAACTTTTCCCCATCACCACTAATCAAAGCTCCCTCTCCAATTCTCCTCCAAGGTTCAAGAGATGGAAGAGGTGGTTGGCAGGTGGCAGTCGCAGCATGAAACCAGATGGGGAGGAGTTGGAGATGGGATAGTATCCCTGGAGGGCAATGTCAATTCATACCATCCTTCTCTCTAATGTCTCTGTTTCAGGTTTTAAGATCCTAGATGGTGGGTATCCATTTGTTTTAACAACTTTAAGAGTCTGGATTGTTTAACTGAAAACCCATTGCAGCATCATTTCCCAGGCTGTGCAACTATCAAAAACCCCTCTGTGCTTCTGTGATCTTGAGAAGACCTTGGGATACATTTCATATACTCCCAAATCAAAAGTGATAAAATATAAAGGAATGACTTTCCAGATACCCTGGGCTAACTCTCAGTAAAATAATGAGCTAAGTAGTTTGTTGACAAGTCTCCAACCTCTCCTTTTTGTACAATTTCTCCCACTTTCTCACCTCAGTTCCTCTGTTCAAGTGCCCAGGGAAATCCTTCCTTCCTCTCATCAAAATCTCCTCTCAGAAAGGAATATTATAGCATCAGTCCTGACACCTCTGTGTAAGTGGAACCTTCTCTCTTACCTCCTAAGGCATTGACATTTTAAGCCTTCTTTTGGTGAGTGGAATAAAAGGTTTTATGCCCTGAGAAACCAATGCTAGGCATCTGGGAGAGAGTTTCTGCTGGTGGTGGGGGGAGTGGGAGACAGCATAGTTTTACCAGTGACAAAGAAATCATAGAGAAAAAGAACACTGATTGGAATCATATGCCTTGAGTTCAAAATTTTTCTGTGATACTTACAATTTGTGTAGCCTTAAGAAAGTCACTTAATCTTTTTAGCCTGAGTTTCTAATTCATAAATCTAAAAGTAGATTCCCACATCTAAAATAATTTTCTACTTGTAAAATAATTTCCACATCTACACTCAAACTTCTCTTTTAGCTCTGAATCTATTAGCCTGACTGAACAGCAGAAGGTGATTTGATAGGGAAGTGTCATTTATTTATTCTTTCTCAAGATAGTGATTTAGAAAAGTGGATGAAATAGATATCATGAAGGCCTTGAGCCAAAGTAGACTCCTAAGGAATGAGCTTTCCACTAGTGAGTGTATTTCAAGCAAAACAGAAGATAGAATGTTCATATAATACCTCTGCAATCAAATAATTATTCAAATAGACTTAACTAATTAATTAATTACATCTACTTTACATTCACTTTTTTAAGTGCTAGGAATACAAGAAAGAAACACACAATCCCTGCCCTCAAGAGAGATTACATTTTAATAGATAAAGAAACATGCAAATTTTAAGTACATACAAGATACATAAAAAGAAGGAAGACAATCTTAGAAGGGGAAATGTTTGTTTCAGAAGCTAACTACCATAAGATAATATTTTTAAACTGATCTCCTTGACAAAATCAAGCAGGACTTTGTTACGCTATAGTTGATAACTTGAAGGGTGTTATTCCCTCTATCTAATAGAACTCTACTCCAATTGCTAATTTTTATAAAGTGAATTTACATAAACTAGGTTGAACAAGTACTGTTTATTGGAAAGAGCACTAAGTCTGAGGATGTGAGTTCAAATCATGTTTGTGTCACTTTAGACCAATTACCATATGTCTCTTCTTCAGTATCCCATCTACAATTAAACTTATGATTCTAATTGTGAATATTAGATTTATAAAACACAGGCTTTGGAAGAGTTTGCTAATTCTTCTATTTCACAAATTCCATGTAGTAACTTATATTTAGGGAGACAGATGGCATAGTGGATAGAGATGGAGACAGGAGTCGGGAAAACTTTATTGCAGATCCAGCTTCAGACACTTACTATCTGTGTGATCTTTGGCAAGTCACTTAACTATTGCTAGCTTCAGTTTCCTCATCTGTAAAATAAAGAGAATAATAATACCTAATTTCCAGAGTTATTGAGATCAAATTATATCACAGTGTCATTAGAACAGTTAAGTCATCAAATGACTTAGCACAGTGCCTGGTACTTAATAAGCACTACATAAATGTTTAAAAAAATATTTAAAAGCTGACTTTGAAAGCCACCCACCTGAGTAAACTATGACTGACTGATCTCTCTCCTGCAGATGGCTTGAGTTCCTACACTGGAAGAATATCTTAGAAGGGCTCATTCTGAACCTAATTTAAATATGACAGGATAGAGAAGTACACTGTCAGTTTCCTGTGAATAAGGAATTTTCATTTCCCTTAAGATAGAGTCATAAGGAATTGAAAAATAGGAAATTTACCAGGTTTAAGTCCTCCTTTAGATAAATCCAAAAAAGACTAAATCTCTCAGTTTTCTAGACAACTCTCTAAGACTAAAGGACCAACATATAATAATAGAGGGAATTTTTCTCATCTGGATATGTCCTTTATCAATTAAGTCATAAATCCAATCTCTCTCCCTGTCCTAGGAAAAGGAGACTTCCCTCTCCTTTGGTTTAGCAAATTGGCTATTGAGAGTGACAACAAGGTACCAGAGTAGTTGAGGATGACATGGAGACAATCAACCATGACTTAATACTTAATATTCCTTAATAAATTTTTGTTAACTAATACATTGTGGGTAGAGTTGTGAACTGATTCAAACATTCTAAAGAGCAATTTGGAACTATACCCAAAAGGCTATCAACCTGTGCATACCCTGTGATCAGCAGATGCCCATCAATTAGGGAAAGGATGAATAAGTTGTGATATATGCATGTTATGGAATATTATTGTTCTAAAAGAAATGATCAACAGGATGATTTCGGAGAGGCCTGGAGAGATCTATATGAACTGATAATAAATAAAATAAGTAGAACCAATAGAACAGTGTACATAGTAGCAAAAAGGTTATGTGATGATTAACTTTGATGGACTTGACTCTTTTTAACAATGAGGTGATTCAGGTTGATTCTAATAGACTTGTGATGGAGAGAACCATCTGCATCCAGAGATAGGACTATGGGGACTGAATATGGATTATAACATAGCATTTTCACCTTTTGGTTGTTGTTTATTTGCTTTTTTCTTTCATTATCATTTTTTTCTTTTTTAATCTGATTTTTCTTGTGCCGCATAATAAATGTGGAAATATGTATAGAAGAATTACACGTCTTTAACCCATATTGGATTACTTCCTATCTAGGGAAGAGGGTGGGGAGGAGGGAGAAAGGAAAGTTTGGAACACAAATCACTATTGATCAGAGAAATGCAAATTAAGAAAATTCTGAGATACCACTACACACCTGTCAGATTGGCTAAGATGACAGGAACAAATAATGATGAATGTTGGAGGGGATGTGGGAAAACTGGGACACTAATACATTGTTGATGGAGTTGTGAAAGAATCCAGCCATTCTGGAGAGCAATCTGGAATTATGCCCAAAAAAGTTATCAAAGTTACATACCCTTTGATCCAACAGTGCTGCTATTAGGCTTATATCCCAGGAAAGGGGCCTGTATGTGCCACAAAATGTTTGTGGCAGCCCTTTTTGTAGTGGCTAGAAACTGGAAAATGAATGGATGCCCATTAATTGGAGAATGATTGGGTAAATTGTGGTATATGAAGGTTATGGAATATTATTGTTCTGTAAGAAATTACCAACAGGAGGAATACAGAGAGGCTTGGAGAGACCTACATGAACTGATGCTGAGTGAAACGAGTAGAACTAGGGGATCATTATACACTTCAACAATGATACTGTATGAGGATGTATTCTGATGGATATGGATATCTTCAACAAAGAGAAGATCTAATTCAGATCCAATTGATCAATGATGGACAGAATCAGCTACACCCAGAGAAGGAACTCTGGGAAATAAGTGTAAACTGTTTGCATTTTTGTTTTGGTTTTTTTTCCCCCAGGCTATTTTAACCTTCTGAATCTAATTCTTCCTGTACAACAACAACCACAAAAAAAAAAAAAAAAAAAAAAAAAAAAAAAAAATTCGGTCCTGCACACATATATTGTATCTAGGATATACTATAACATATTTAACATATATGGGAATGCCTGCCATCTAGGGGAGGAGGTGGAGGGAAGGAGGGGAAAATTTGGAACAGAAAGGAATACAAGGGATAATGTTATAAAAAATTACCCATGCATATGTACTGTCAAAAATGTTATAATTATAAAATTAATTTAAAAAATTAAATTAAAAAAGTTTGGAATACAAAGTTTTGCAAGGGTGAATGTTGAAAACTATCATTGCATGTATTTTGAACATCAAAAGCTATTATTAAAAATAAATTCTTGTTTGTGTGTTTGTTTTTTAAATTTTATTTTGTGTGCGGAACCAAATTTCTTGTTGCATAGGAAGAATTGGATTCAGAAGGTAAAAATAGCCTGGGAAGAAAAACAAAAATGCAAACAGTTTACACTTATTTCCCAGTGTTCCTTCTCTGGGTGTAGCTAATTCTGTCCATCATTGATCAATTGGAATTGAATTAGATCTTCTCTTTGTTGAAGATATCCACTTCCATCAGAATACATCCTCATACAGTAAAATAAATTCTTGTTGACCAAATAACTGGCCTTTAGTGTTTGGCCTTTGTGTTCAAGTATACTTAGAAATGATATCTTAATTTTAACTATCACTAAGCCTCTCTCTCTCCCTTTCTCCTTCTCTCCCTCTCTCCCTCTCTCCCTCTCTCCCTCTCTCTCTCTCTCTCTCTCTCTCTCTCTCTCTCTCTCTCTCTCTCTCTCTCTCTCTCTCTCTCTCTCCCTCCCTCTCTCTCTCTGTCTGTCTCTCTCTTTGTCTCTCTCTCTCTCTCTCTCTCTCTCTCTCTCTCTCTCTCTCTCTCTCTCTCTCTCCTCCCTCTCTCCCTCTCCCCCCCCTCTCTCTCTGTCTGTCTCTCTCTCTCTCTTCCTTCCTCTCTTCTTCTCTCTTTCTCTTCCTCTCTGTTTGTCTCTCTGTCTCTGTCTCTCTGTCTCTGTTTCTGTCTCTGTCTCTCTCTCTCTCTCTTTCTCCCCCCTCCTCTCTCTCTCTTTCTCCATCTTCCTCTCTTCTCCTTCTCTGTTTCTGTCTCTCTCTCTATTTTTCTCTCTGTCTCACTCTTGTTCTTGCTCTCTCTCTTTTCACAAAATTGTAAGCATTGCACTTGCATATTGTTTTCCTCACTGGCTCTGCCTTTTTTGTGGCTTTTTCTACTACCATTCCCTTTACACCTTTCCTCAAGTTCTTTCCTATTTGCCCTTATTTACCATTTCCTCTCTTTTACTACAATTTCTCCTTTTAATTTGCTGTTCATTCAGTAAACTGGATTGTGTTCCTGTCCAATGTCAAAGTTGGAAGGGAGCTTGCATCAATCAATCAACAAGTGTTTATTAAACTTTTATGAGTTCAATGTATGCTGAGACTTTGATTATTTGTTTTGGTGAGAGAAAGAAGAAAGTAAAATTAGGATAATAAATTCTGAGAATAATCTACAAAGCTAGATTTTAAAAAGACCCAAAACAAAACATGAAACAAATCATGAAATTTGGGAACAGTAGCGACTTTAGGGATCAAAAAAATCTTATTGTTTTTTATAAACATGAGTTCCCTTTCTAATCGGCTGTTTCTATGTACATGCATATAATTATCAGATACATACACACGCACACATATGTATATGTATATTCATGTTATGTATAGATATATATACAAATCTCATTATACCATCGGTGTCATTAGTCCTCTGGAATTGTTTTTGATTATACTTCAGAGTATTAAGCACAGAGCCAAGAATATATTAAAATGTATTATTAGAGAAGTACAAGGATATCCTTTTGTTTTTGTCTTTGTTCTTGTATAGTATCTAGGTGAGATTTATATTTGAGTGGGATTAATAAATACTATTCTGTTTCATGGTGTTTATTCTCTTGAAGGTAGTATTGAAGAAAGAGTCTGGAGGTTGGTATTTTGTCTTTTGGTTCTGTCATTAGCTAATGTTGTGATCTTAAGACAAATAATTTTACTTCTCTAGAAAATGGAAAAAAGAGAAGAAATAGGGAAGAATTGCTCTGATTGACTTATCTTCATACTTTTCAATTCTAGAACCTGACTGTACTGTTCACCAAGAATTTTTAGGAGCCTTCTTCAAAGTTGATGGTGTTGTTGGATCCCTTCTCTCTTTGAGCATTAGATCTCAAAAATTAAAGCTTTTGGAGGGAAGATAAGTTATACAAAAGGCTTATATATGCTACAAGAACAATGATGAAGAAAGCTGCTCAAAAATATAATAGAGTTTCCAGCTCCTCCATCAAGTCTAGCCTCAAGGTTTTAGAAAGAATGAACAATCTTCTCACCTGCCTGATACTGAGGACAATATTGGCAGGTAAGGATAATAGCTAAAAATATTTTTATCTCATACATAGTAGTAATGAGGGCAAAGAGCTTATTTCACATCTTCTTTAAAAAATTCTATAAGAAGAACATGATATTAGGTTTGGTTAAAAAATTGAAATTACAAAGAATGAAACTCACATCTTTCCATTTTTAAGTTCTCAATCTGTAAAATGGAGTAATGATGTTTCTTCTCTTTTACCTTCTCACTTCAGAAAATTGTTGTAAGGATAAACTAGGGCAAGCCTGGGTATGTCTCAAGAGAAAATTATTTGCATAACTCAATAATACAGGTTTGAGTATACTAAAAATAGACAAAGGAAGTAGATTGCAAATTTTACCTACTTAGCTCCCAGATCTCTTGGCTATGGAGCCTTATGGAAAAGTATATTTAGAGATGGACATTTAAACTTATTATCACTGATAAACTACATTTAAGAAGCAAAATAGTATAGAACAGTAGTTCTATACACTCAAAGATAAATTAATTCCTGGGGACAGCATATTGCTTTAGAAAATTATAAATTAACATTATCTGTGTGATAAGGTATTTTTTTTTTATTTTATTAAACACTTCTCAATTATTTTAATGGGTTTGATTCATACTTGAGTTTTGTGAGCCATGAGTTTGATATCTCTGATGCAATAAATAAATAACAACAGAATCACTTGATCAATCCATAAACGATTATTAAGCATCAACTACATGCCAGACATTGTGCAGTCCTTAGAGACAGGACTGCTCAACTCTCATCAAGATTAGCTGTATGACCTTAGCCAAATCACCTAATTTCTTTGTCCTAGGCAATGTAGTCAGATTCTAAATTACAGAGGAACTATAAGTCTACTTTGGTAGATGGTGATTTCCTCAGCAGGATAATTCCCTATACCAAATATATCACAATTCCAGTTCCTATTCTTAACTAAAAATTCCAGAGTACTTAATAGAAATGCTATCAGGACAAATATCTCTGCCCACTTCATTGGCTTCTTAGGTCCAGCTCCTTGCTTGTCTGGGATCTATATAATGGAGCTTATTTAGAACAGTGGAGTGTTTGATGGTTTCAATGGGGCTTCCAGAGAAGTATTTCAAATGTCTTTTAGCTTAACCTGAAGAAAATATCTAATCCATGGACATAATCTGCTCATTTAACCAGCAACAGTCTGTTCCAAATACATATTATTGATCATGGGAGGTCTCACTCAATAAAGCAAGAATAGGTTAGCACAAATCCATCTTCTTCTGAACATGGGTCAGGGGGTATCATTATGGAGAAAAACTTGAACTCCATTACATTATGATCTTTGGTTCAGAAAGTAAAGAATCAGGGTGAAAGATAAGATGGGTTACATTCCATTAAGGAGACAGGTACATAGATGTTTGTATAGGTGTAAACATGTCTATATATAGATATACATACAAACTGCTATGTATATTCACATACACATAAATTCCTGAGCAACTCTGTGTGTGTGTGTGTGTGTGTGTGTGTGTGTGTGTGTGTTTTGTTGTTCAGTCATGTTTCACTCTGTGACTCCATTTTGTTTGGCTATTTATTTTTTTGACAAAGATACTAGAGGGGTTTGCCATTTCTTTCTCTAGAATCATTTACAGATAAGGAAATTGAGGCAAACAGGGTTAAGTAAGTCACAACTACTAAGTATCTGAGGCTAGATTTGAACTCAGGAAGATGAGTGTCCAAGACTCCCAGTCTGGCTCTCTGAATCACCTAGCTGCCCAATATATATATATATATATATATATATATATATATATATATATATATATATACATATACATACACATATATATGCATATATTTATATATCTATAAGTATAGTCTATATCTATACATAATGAATACAGATTTATAAGGTAATGCAGTAGTAGAGACTAGTATTTGAGGAGATCACATTATAATCTAAACTAAAGTTTGAAGGAAAACTAGGAAAAATCAAAATGTTAGAAACACACTTGATTCTGAAAATCAGACATTCAGGAAAATTTAATAGAAAAATTTTAAAGAATATCTTAACATTTCTAGCCAGAAGTGAGCTCTGCTCCTTTTGTAGAAGAGGGGGTGCTGAACACAGAACAACAGAAGCTTTATATTTCTTAGCTCCCAAAGTCTCCTCCCTTCAAGAACAGATTGGTCCATTCCCTTCCAGGTTACAATCTTTCTGATAAGCCCCACTGTATGCATCCCCCTAAATATATTATAAGCATGACCATCTCCCTCTCCATACATCCTATGCCCTAAAATGGCAGAAACCTTTGCCTTCCTACCACCCTAATTCTTTCTTTGCTTAAGGCTTTTGAGAGATTGAAACTTAATTGTTCTTGGGAATCTTAGCCTTCCTTAATTTCTCACATTCTGAAAGTCTACCTTGAAGCTTACAACATTTTGTGGAAACCTGATTTTTCAGTATGTCTTAACAGAGGTGAGGAAACGAATTCCAATCACAGGAAACATTCTGCAAAAGCACAGAGATGGTAGATGAAATGTTGTTTCTGAGGAGTAGCATGAAAAACAATTTGCTTTGATGTGAAGAATATGACAAAGGAAAAATATATAATGAGAGTGGAAAGATGGATTGGAATCAAGGGCTTTAGATGCCAAACAGGGGGACTTGTATGTGATTCTGGAAGTAACAAAGACTCCACAGAATATTTTTAGCAAGAGATTGACATTGTCAGTAAGAAATTCACTTTGGCAGGATGAATTGGAAAGGGGAGAGGTATGAAGGTCATTAAACTTGACTTGCTTGCTTATCTTTGCTGAGTTACCAGTGGGAAGTAGAAAAGAGGTGCATATGTACTCATATCCAAGGGTGTGATAGAAAAAACAAAAATAAAAATGAATTGCTGCCATTTTGAAAAGCCTAGTGGGAAAGTTTCTTTTATGGCCAAAACATAATTCTTTCTCCTTACTTCTTTCTCATAGTGACACAGAGTCCTTCCAGTACTACAGAATAAAAAGAGCAAAAAGATTCTACCTAGGAAATGCAATATTTCATCCTTCCCATATATTAACTGAAACCAAATTAAATATAATGACAAATAAAGAGAGATCTCAGTGTCCAGTCTTGATTAATAAGGATGGCATATGGTGAAAAGGAAATGTAAAGCCAATGTCAACACGTTCTGAAATAATTATGAAGGAGATTTTGGAAATACGTTTTTTAAGTGGTATATTCTTCAAGGTTTTCCAATACCTTACTAACAACTGAACCATTTGGAATAAAAATTGGAGTAAGAAGAGAGAGGTAGAAAAGAGAACAAGCAGTATTGAGATAACAATATTTCAGTACATTAATCAATAATAATATTTTATTTTGTTTTCCTTTCCAAACTCATTTCTGCCCAAGTGTTTTCATTAAAAGATGTATAAGATATATATACATATGCATCACTATCACCACTATCAATAAGACAAAAGTATTTTTTTAAGAAAAGCAGGATAGAGAAAGACTGCACCTTAGTGAATATGTTTATAACTTTGTTGCATATTTTAAAGTCATTGGTTTTTCTAAAGATGAGGGGCAGCCTTTAATTCCTGAGGCCATGAGACCCAATAAGCATTTGAAAAACTAAAAAAAAAAAAAAGGTATTTTTTTCAAATTTTAATGTGCCTTATACTGATAGTCTTCCCTGATGAATTCTATTTAAGGGAGTTTGGGCTAAAAAAAAAGACAATGAAATTTTGCAGCTCTGATTTCTCACACATAGGATTATATTCATATTTATATGTATATATATCACTATCTATATCTGTCTTTATCTATCTATCTAAAATCTCCCAAGGGGTGTGTGTGTGTGTGTGTGTGTGTGTGTGTGTGTGTGTGTGTTTATGTGTGTGTGTGTTTGTATGTGTGTATATTTACATTTATATGTACATATGTGTATTCACATATACACATACTTATATGAATATATCTATGTCTATAGCTATCCCAGAGGGCATATATTAATTCAGGCTCCATATAATCAATTAAAAAATAGATAGGCTTAAAAAACCAAGAATTAATATAAAAACTGAACCACAGTAATTTCATTCACTTTAGAAACTCTTTTTCTCCCCATTCAGATCAAAACCTTCTTGATAACTTATAATCTTAGACTGTTGCCTCAAGCAATGAAAAGTTCAATAACCTGTCCAGAGTCACACAGTCAGTGTATGTCAGAGTTAGGATCTGAATTAAGTTTTCTTTGACTTCCAGGCTAGCTTTCTAAACACTATATCACACTTTCTCCAACAAGAGTTACTTCCAGGTTTATAACATTTGGTGATAGTTCCCAACAATCTATTAAGTACACCAGTTGGATCTTGAGTTTTTCTATTTCCCTGACAGACAACTCCCCCACTGCACAAGCAATTTTTTTTAGCCCTAAATTTTCACACATGGGATTATATACATACATCAGAATATTTAATTTAATCCATATTTGTATCACTAGCTAAAAGAAGTAATGTTCATAAAATTTTCAACATAAATAGCTATCTATTGTTGTGCCACAGTTCTCTTTAATTGTCCTGACTCAGTTACCCTAATTCATTCTGCCTCAGTTTCCCTAAATTATTCTGTCTCAGTTTCTTTAACTGTTCTGCCTCAGTCCCTTAGTTGCAAAACCCAGCTCTGGTTCATTAAGAATGAGGGCCACTTGCTCTAAGATTATAAATTATTATGTGAGACTCAAGATAAGGGGGAATTCAGACTTCCTGGCTCTTAACTCCTTCTATCCTCAAGAATTTATGGCACTACCCCCTCTAAATATTCCAAAAGATAAGACTATCTGGGCTACCTCACAGTCATCTTTACTTCTGTTTATTCAGACATCCTGACTCTGGCTTCCTAGTTTTTCCCTTAGTCAGAACCAGATTGATAGTCTATTCCCACTCTCAATATTCTGACTCTGCCCCTGCCTTGGTCTACCCCTGTAGCTGAGCTGAGATTTATATATTATTGAGAACTCACATTTACCACCGGATACTTTGAGAGGAGAGTCCTGTCCAGTCAATCATACAATTAATGAATAAAGTATTAAAAACTCTCTAATCTCTATCTTGCCTCAGTTTCTCAGCATTACATCTATCTGTGTGTGTAGTAAGGGTCACTGCCCCCCCCTGCCAACCAGATTGATGAATCAGAGACTTGTCTTAGAAGAGCAAACAAATATTTAATGCTTTCTCATGAGAAAGGACATCCCCAGTGTCAACCAAAATGGGGTCAATAAGGCAGTGCAAGGGTGAACAATTCTCAGCAGGTTTATATAGACTCCAGAGTTCTCCACCCTCTTCAGAACTTCTGGCTGGAATTTCCCTTAGCAACAAAAGATTCAGAAAAAAAGCTGTTTGCTCAACAGGTAGGGAGACTAGTGTGGTCCTTCTCCTATCCTGAATGTATAGAGGGACCTTCAACAGTGCAAAGAACAATAGAATTCCTTTCAAATCTCAGACCACTACATCTATCACAAAACCCAGTCTCTGCCCCAAAGGAACTTGCATTCTTACGTTCTTTTGAGGGAGATAACCTCTCAATTTTCTAATTAAAGTTTCATTTCTACAATTTAATTTTTATAATTGTTGAAACCAAATATTCATCAATTTCTCACATGTGCAACTAGAATTGTAGGGAAAAAAGATACCCTTCAATTTTATTTTATTTTTTTTTTTTGTTAACAAACAAGCATCTATAATATTTCTGCCAGATTTTTTCCAGTTTCTCACAAATTTTGAAGTACAAAAGTTCCTTCTTATATCTAACATGAGTTTTCTGAGCTATGATATTAGACCCATTCTCTGTCATTCCATCTCTTGTCAAAATAATAAAGAGATCACATTCTTTCATCTTTTGCAGAACTCTAGCTTTCTCTTTTCCTATTTAGGTAATTTTTCTCCAAATCACTTTGAAGTTGCCACTTTAGATATTTTTTTCTTCTAGCTCTCCTGTCCTCTTTTCATCCCTAAAATCCTTTGGTTTTCATTATTGGTCTCTTGCTTTAGTTGATAAATTGCATTACACCACTGCAGGGTACTCAGCAATCCCTAGAGGCTAGAAAGATGGATGTGCTTCCTCATGTACTTACCAGAGGGACATTTAAGCATAGTGGGGATATTGAGTTTTATCTATTCATTAAGCCCCATGGAAGAAAATCAGTAAAGAAGTGAACAGGGCCAGCATTAACCAAATGTTTAGAATCTAGATTAAGTTTGAGGCTGCTAGTGATTCTTCTCTTTCCTAATTTAGTCAAGGCATCTGGAGAGGATTATGGATCCTGAGAAATGAAAGATACAAAAGTAGTTTTGAGTTAAAGGATTCTGTTGGGTGAAAGTCTAGGTTGATCTAAAGGATGCTTTACACTCATTTCTGATTGTCAAAAGCACAAACTATCAGGATAAAGAGCCAAAAGTAATTGCCTTTGGGGGAATGGAAGGTCTTCACATTAATTATCTCATTAAAATTCTCATTCTATTCAAACTCAGGGGTTGAGTTTCTCCTAGGTGCTTGACTTAGATGTAAGGCACTGTTTCTCTTATGTATTTTGATTCTTGTTTACAGACTTTTGAGTAACAGGAGCTAGAAGACTTAAAACACTCTTCACATTTGGGGAATTGATTGTCAGGGAAAAACTTAGCCTGGCTCAAGATTCAACAGGAGAGTCTAACAGAAGATTGGGAACCACAAGCCATAGCAAAAAATGTAAACCTGAAAGTAACTCTTGTTTTGAGAGAGTGTGCCAAAGTAGTTTAAAAATTAGCATGGAAGTCTGGAAGATCTGGATTCAAATCCTAACTCTGACACACTTTGGCTGTATGACATTGGGCAAAGTATTTATTTATTTTTTTTATTTTTTGTTTTTTTTTTGCTTTAGGCAACCTTCTAAGACCATAAATTGGAGAAAATGATCTGACCTGCATTGGTAGGAGAGTTTCTAAAGTAAATGAAATTACTGATTTAGTTCTATTCCTTAATTTCTGGTTTTCCAAGTTTTTCCATTTTAATTTATTATATGACACTTGAATTTCTTCTATGTTGTAGAGATCAAGGTGCCCTTCTTGCTTAATACCTGGAGAATTACTGGATGAATCATGTTTTATCACAAAAAAACTTTGAGGAATGGCTTCATTTTGGTATCTAATATTGTCCTTCTTACCTCTTCTTATGAAAGAGAAACTTAAGAGAATGAAGTTTATATATAGTTCCAATTTAGGGGTGACTATTAAGATGTTCTCATAAATCTTCTAAGGAATACTTTTGGTATGTTGGTATGTATTGTTAGAAACATGCTTGTTACTGAAAGTCAGGTATCAAGGAAAATCTGTTAAAGAAAAATCTTAAGCAATCATCTTGCTTTATACTTGTTAGCTTTGTGCAGTCCCCTCCCTTCAGAGAATGGATTTATCCATTCCCTTCCAAGCAACAATCTTCCTGACATGCATAACTATGTTTTCCCCTAAATATGTATGAGCATTTCCCCCCCTCCTTCATTATACATCTCATATTCAAAAATGGTGGGAAACACCTTCTAATGGGGTACGTTGTTTAATATGCTATTAAAGTCTATTAAGTAGGTGCAGTAGCAATTTGTTCAAGGCCAATTATTGACCTGTGAAGTCTGAATTAGCTCCCTGGAGGCCTCAGGATCAGCCAGAGTCAGGATAAGCAAAAGTCCTTGGTCTGTAGGGGGAGGAGTGAAGGAGATGGACAAAACTGTCAGGAGTTTTGCCAAGGCTCTAGAGTCCAGAATCTCCATACTTTTCTCCCCTCTGTCCTGCATCCAAGTGAGTCTATCTTGTCTCACTCCATCCCCTAATCCCTCCTATGCTTATTTGGAGCCAGCACAGAATAGTGAGAAAGGCCATTTTTCCAAACATATGCTAATAAAGTTATTGTCCAATAAGTAATTAGCCTTAAGTGCTTGTTTGTCTGATTCAAGCACAGCTTTTAAGAGTTTCAGCCCTTTACATTGACCCTAACCAGTTTGAGCTGGATCAGCTATTATCTTAAACTTGTGGTTTTCTCAAAACTGCACAAGAGTCTTTCTGATTTGCAGTCTATCTGTGACTTCTTAGTTCCCCAATTCCTTGTTTGCTCAAGGTTTCAGAGAAATTGACACTTAATTGGTCTAAGAAATTTAACCTTCCTTAATTTCTCTTAACTTAACTCTGAAAACTCATTGGTCAGTGACACTTGTTATCTTACAATACCTTGAAGCTTGCAACATTCTGCAGAAACCTAACTTGTCAGTATTTCTCACAATATGTACATCAATATTTATTTAAGCCATGAATTGGAGGACTCCAGGAATAGCATCTTGTAGGATGACTCCCCTGAAATTGAAGTCAGGAAAACAGGGTTTGATTGCTTGTTATGACACTTATTAATTAAATGACTCTGAACAAACCACATAACCTGTCTGAATGCTAGATTCCTCAGCTAAAAATGGGGCTTATTTCTGTTCACCCAGTCTCTTTCCAAGGTTGCTGTGAGGAAGGTGATGAGGTCCTGGGTTACTAGGTGGGGTTGGTAGAGAAAGTCTGAAGTAACTGATAAGCTTATTTCCCTGTGGCAAGCAAGAGGGTACTGATGGGGATCACCTCAAACTTATAGTCTCACCCCCTATAGAAGTCTTGTGTAAACCCCCCTCAATCAGAAAGCCAAGTTATGTCAACCCCAGATATTAAATTTCCCCTATAAAAGATGGCTCATGCCATCTTTGCTGAATCCCTTTGAAATCAACCCAAGACAGTATTTTGCTTCATAGTGTCTTTCTGCTCATCCTCCCCCATGTCTTATGGTATATTTTCTTGTTATAGCTAATTAACTCTTTTAGTGTGATAAATCACTATTAGGAGTTATCCTGCCAGTCAATGGTGTACTCCCACCTCATGGAGTTATCCCCATTTTCCGGGTTAATTGTGAATTAGGGAACTTATCTTATTTCATTGTTAATTGCTAAAATCCTTTTCCTTGCTAACTATATGCTCTTCCAAATCTTTCTTGTATTTACCATTTCTGATGTCTATTTTAGATTTTCATCTTGTCTGTCACCTCTTCCCATAAATAAAACCACTTTTTGCAAAAAAGAAAGGCCATTGTGAATTCACATGACCAAACCTCCACATTTGGCATGAATTCCTCTCTTAAATCTCATTATTTGATATAATGTCCTGGCTAGCTCTCTAGAGGACCTCGGGATCAGGCAAAGTCCTTAGTCTTAGGGTGGAGAAGTGAAGGAGAGAGGAGAGTCACCATGTGACTGGTCCAAGATGGAGTCTGGAGTCTGGAGCCTGAACTCTCTTCTTGTGGCTGAGAGCTGCTTCTAACAACTGTGGCTGAGAGAGTCCTCTGTCCCTGGAACTACCCTTAAATACTTAGTTAATGAGGATTTAACCTAGCATGGCAGTAGGAACTGAGAGAAAGGTCCAGACATCGGCAATCTTCCACTAACAGAATTAATAGGATTTAGGATTCATGTAAGGGAGGGTAATGGAGAAAGTGATTAATGATTCAATTCAACAACAGATCCTTATTAAATACCTTGCTACATTCTAGGAAGTAGAGATGAAACTGTCCTGGCCATTAAGGAATCTAATTTTTTTACTGGAAATATATATTTGATGTTCAACAGATGAGTGTAATTCTGGGCAGGGAATGGAAGGGGCAAAGGAATGATCAGAAAAAGTGATCTAAGCATATCAGAAGGGTCATAGAAGGCTCCATAGAGGACATAGCTCCTGATCTGAATCTTGAAGGCAGATAAATGTCCTTAGAAATAAGCAGTGAGTGTATACTGATATGTAAAAGGCATAAAATAGCAAAGTAAGTTTGGGGAAGAGCAAATATCTCAGTTTGTGCAAACATAGATTATGTGAAGGGAAGTAATGCAAAGTATGGATGGAGAAATAGGATGAAGCCAGACTGCTGATGATCTTACATATCAGGCAAAGAAGTTTGAATTTTATCTTGCAGATAATAGGGAATCTTTGAAGGTTTTGCATGGGGGAGTGACTTAATCAGAAGTGTTCCTCTGGAAAACTATTTTGGCAGTCTTAAGGAAGATGGATTGTAGAGAAGTCTTGGTGGCAAGGATCAATAAGTCTATCATACTCATTCAGCTAAAAGGTGTTAAATATACAAGTGGTAAACATACAAGTTTAGAGAGAGGGGTAATTAAAATGACAGTATTGTATTCAGGATGCAGCTTGAATATAGTTTTTTTTTGTCTGTTTGTTTGTAGTTTGTCAGCAGCGGCATATTTAAATTTATGTGGGTGGATAACATCCTTGAATAAAGTATATAGAAAAAACAAAGTTCAATGCAATTTAAGGATTAGAATAAAGAAGGAAATCAGTGAACCAGAGGGGATGGGAAGAGAACAAAAGTATAAAAATCAAGAGATAAGCTGGGAACCAAGATGGCAGAGAGCGGGTATGACTTTTTGACCTTCAGAAAGTTCTGACTTTCAGACCTCCTCTGACCTTCTTTCAAACCAACAGTAAATTAAATCTCTAAACTGATTTGGAGGCATAGAACCCACAAATATTTGGAGTACAACACATTTTCAGAACAAGTTACTTTGGAAGAACTTCAAAATAGGTCTGTTTCAAATGGGCCAAGCCAAAACTGTAGCACAGGGAGACCTGGGGAAGGAGCTGGAAGTCAGAGCATTGAGAGCATTGGACCAAGGAATCTTCTGTGAGCTTCTTAGGCTACTCTCTCTTGGTTGTAAGCAGATAGTTTGGCAGATTTGCTACAAAAGGCAAATTGTAAACCACTGAGCACCAGAAGAACATGAGATGTAGCTAAAATTACCCAGCACCAGAAACCAAACAGCAGAACTGCCCCAGAGCAAACTAAAGCAGCTGTTGCTCTTTTTCACTAAGAGCAGACTTCAAGCCTTAAAAAAATGATCAAAAATCCCCAAAAAGAACTCTCACCATAGACAGCTTTTATGGAGAGTGAGAAGAACAAACCTCAAATTCTGAGATTCCTAAAGGGAAACCCACTCCAGATGAAGCCCTAAAGAGAGATATGAGCTGTTGCCCATTTCACAAGATTTTCTTGGAAGATTTCATAAAGGATCTTAAAAGAGAGTTAGAAGAAAAATGGGGAAAGGAAATGAGATCATTGCAAGAAGGGATGGGAAAAGCATATAAATCCTTACAAAATAAATATGAAAAAAGATACCAATTCATTGAAAAACAGAACTTATGAAATGACAATAATGAGACAACATACCAAAATTAGTGGAATGCAGCCAAAGTGGGTATTAGAGAAAATTTTATATATCTAGATGCTTACTTGCATAAAATAAAGAGAAGATCAATGAATTGGGCTTACAACTAAAAAAATATTTTAAAATTTTTTTTTAAATTTTTTTTTAAATATTTTTTTAAAAAATATTTTAAAAAGAACAAATTAAAAGCCCTCAATTAAATACAAAATTTGAAATTCTGAAAATAAAAGGAGAGATTAATAAAATTTAAAATAAGAAAACTATTGAATTAATAAATAAAGCTTAAGAGTTAGTTTTATGAAAAAAAAAATCAATGAACTTCCGGCCAAGATGGTGGTGTGGAGGCAGACAACTGCTTGAGCTCCACGTTTTCTCTCAGGACTTACTTCATGACAAGCCTCAGAATTAATGCTTGACCTGAAAAGAAACCCACAAATAATCACCAACAGAAGACATCCTTAAAATTTGCCAGAGAAGGTCTGTGTTTGCTCAGGGGAGGGTCGAACAGACTGGGCACAGACTGAGGGCAGGCAGCCATAGCAAGATAGGCAGCTCACACAGCTCAGACCAGAGAGGGGAGGGGTATGATCTCTTCTGTCTCTGCTAAAAGACTTTTACCCAGTGTGGATACTCCATGTTGGCAGCAAGCCAGGAGTAGCAGAGAAGGTGTAATCACCGGAGGTGAAGAATAAAATCCTGGAAAGCTAGCTTCTCTCGAGACCCGGCCACCCCCACCCCCAACTGGAGTGACTCAGTGCATTCTCAGAGCCTCACAGCTCAGATGCAGCACAGCCATTGCTGTACTTTAGTGCCTCGCTGCTGTCTCCCTCAGTCTGTAGAGAGAGCCCAGTAACACAATCCAGGCCCATCCCCGCCCCGAAACAGGCCAATTGTTTTTCTTGTCAATTTGTTTTCTTTGATTCCCGCTCTGACAAAATGAACAAAAAATTTAAAAGGGCTCTAACCATTGATAGCTTCTGTATGGAGAGAGAGCAGACTTCAAATACTGAGGTCACTAAAAGTAGATTATTCCAGAGGAATCCCCTAAGGGGGATATGAGCTGCTCCTCAATATAAAAGAATCTCAGAGGAAATCAAAAAGGCTCTCACAAGAGAGCTAGAAGAGAAATGGGAAAAGGAAAGGTGAAGCTTGGCAAGAGAGCCTGGAAAAGTCAGCCCACGCATTTAAAGACAGAGTGAATAAAGAAAGCAAATCATTGAGAAATAAAATTAGTGAATTAGAAAAGGTAAACAACTCCAAGGAAAACAGGATTAGTGAGCTGGAAAAAGAAAACAGCTCTCTAAAAAATAAAATGGATAAAATGGAAAAAAATTCTATAGAAGAAAAAAACTCACTTTAAAACTCAATTGGTCAATTACAAAAAGATATAAAAAAAGTGAGTGAAGAAAATACATCATTGAAAATTAGACTCGAACAAGTAGAAATGAATGACTCAAGGAGAAACCAAGCAGTAGTCAAGCAAAACCAGAAAAAAGAAATAATTGAAAAGAATGTCAAGTACCTTATTGGAAAGACAACAGACCTGGAAAACAGATCCAGGAGAGACAATTTGAGAATGATCTGACTCCCTGAAAAATGTGAGGAAAAAAAAGAGCCTGGACACTATTTTCCAGGAAATTATCAAAGAGAACTGCCCAGATGTTTTGGAAACAGAGGGTAAAATAGAGATTGAAAAAATTCATTGATCAACTAATGAAAGGGATCCTAAAATCAAAACGCCAAGAAATATACTGGCCAAGTTCAAGAACCATCAGAGGAAGGAAAAAATACTGGAAGCTGCTAGAAAAAAACAATTCAGATATGGAGGATCCACAATAAGGATAACACAGGATCTAGCAGCATCCACATTAAAAGAACGCAGGGCCTGGAACATGATATTCCGAAAGGCTAAGGAACTTGGTATGCAGCCAAGAATAACTTACCCAGCAAGAATGAGCATCGTTTTCCAGGGAAGAAGATGGACATTTAACGAAATAAATGAATTCCATCTATTCTTAATGAAAAAAACAGACCTATATAAAATGTTTGATCTTCAAATACAGAACTCAAGAGATTTCTAAAAAGGTAAAAAGAAATCTTGAGAACTATACTTCTGCCAAAAAATATGTAAAGAACATATGTATAATTTGTCCTAGAAACTAGAGGTGGAAAGGAAATTATATCATAAAAAAGGGTAAAGTGTTGGTACTACATCTCATGAAGAGGCAAAGGTAATCTATTATATCTGAGAGAAAGAAAGGAGAGAGATGAACATAGTGTGTATCAATAGACATATTTGATTTATGGTGAAACTTCTTCCACTTCATTGAAAAGTGAGAGGGAAGGAGTAAGCTAAGGGGAAGGGAATACAGAAATTGTGAGAAAAAAAAGGGTAAAATAGGAAGAGGAAATTTAAGGCAAGGGAGGGATACTAAAAAGGGAGGGCTGTGAAAAGCAAGTGGTGTTCACAAATTTAATACTGGGTAGGGGGGTAAGAGGGAAGGAAAGGGGAAAAGCATAAGCAGGGGTTTACAGGATGGCAAACAATATTGAATTAGTCATTCTAACCATAAATGTGAATGGGGTAAACTCCCTCATAAAGAGGAAGCAGTTAGCAGACTGGATTAAAAGTCAGAATCCTACTATATGTTGTTTACAGGAAACACACCCGAAACAATGTGATACACTCAAACTAAAAGTAAAAGGGTAGAGCAGAATCTACTATACTTCAGGTGAAGCCAAAAAAGCAGGAGTAGCCATCCTCATCTCAGATCCAGCAAAAACAAAAAAATGATCTAATTAAAAGAGATAAGGAAGGGCATTATATCCTGCTAAAAAGCAGCATCAATAATGAAGCAGTATCAATATTAAACATATATGCACCAATCGGTGCAGCATCTAAATTATTAAAAGAGAAATTAAGAGAGCTGCAAGAGGAAATAGATAGTAAAACTATAATAGTGGGAGATCTCAACCTTGCACTCTCAGAATTAGATAAATAAAACCACAAAATAAATAAGAAAGAAGTCAAAGAGGTAAATAGAATACTAGAAAAGTTTGATATGATAGATCTTTGGCGAAAGCTAAATGGAGACAGAAAGGAGTATACTTTCTTCTCAGCAGGTCATGGAACCTATATAAAAATTGATCATATACTAGGGCATAAAAACCTCAAAATCAAATGCAGTAAGGCAGAAATAGTAAAAGCGTCCTTTTCAGAACACAAGGCAATGAAAATTACATTTAATAAAAAGCCAGGGGAAAATAGACCAAAAAATAATTGGAAACTAAATAATCTTATACTAAAGAATGATTGGGTAAAACAGCAAATCATAGACATAATTAATAACTTCACCCAAGAAAATGACAATAATGAGACATCATACCAAAATGTGTGGGATACAGCTAAAGCAGTAATAAGGGGAAGTTTTATTTCTCTAGAGGCCTACTTGCATAAAATAGAGAAAGAGAGGGTCAATGAATTGGGCTTAAAACTAAAATTGCTAGAAAAGGAACAAATTAAAAAACCCCAAACATGAAACTTGAAATTCTAAAAAATAAAAGGTGAGATTAATAAAATTGAAAGTAAAAAACTATTGAATTAATTAATAAAACTAAGAGTTGGTTCTATGAAAAAACCAACAAAATAGACAAACCCTTAGTAAACCTGATTAAAAATAGGAAAGAGAAAAAGCAAATTGTTAGTCTTCAAAATGAAAAGGGAGAACTCACCACTAATGAAGAGGAAATTAGAACAATAGTTAGGAGCTACTTTGGTCAACTTTATGCCAATAAATTCCATAACTTAAATGAAATGAAGAATACCTTCAGAAATATAGCTTGCCCAGATTAACCGAGGAAGAAGTAAGTAGGCTAAATAATCCCATTTCAGAAAAAAGAAATAGAACAAGCTATTAACCAACTCCCTAAGAAAAAATCCCCAGGACCAGATGGATTTACATGTGAATTCTACCAAACATTTAAAGAACAACTAACTCCAATGCTATATAAACTATTTGAAAAAATAGTGATTGAAGGAGTCCTACCAAATTCCTTTTATGACACAGACATGGTACTGATACGTAAACAAGGTAGATTGAAAACTGAGAAAGAAAACTATAGACCAATCGCCTTAATGAATATTGATACTAAAATCTTAAATAAGATATTAGCAAAAAGATTTCAGAAAATCATCCCCAGGGTAATACACTATGATCAAGTGGGATTTATACCAGGAATGCAGGGCTGGTTTAATATTAGGAAAACTATTAATATAATTGACTATATTAATAATTAAATTAATAAAAACCATATCTCAATAGATGCAGAAAAAAACATTTGATAAAATCCAGCATCCATTCCTACTAAAAACACTTGAGAGTATAGGAATAAATGAACTATTCCTTAAAATAATAAGGAGCATATATTTAAAACCGTCAGTAAACATCATATGTAATGGTGATAAACTAGAACCTTTCCCTGTAAGATCAGGAGTGAAACAAGGTTGCCCACTATCACCATTACTATTTAATATAGTACTAGAAACACTAGCCTCTGCAATAAGAGCCAAGAAAGAGATTCAAGGAATTAGAATAGGTAACGAGGAAATCAAACTGTCACTCTTTGCAGATGACATTATGGTATATTTAGAGAACCCCAAAGAATCTGCTAAAAAGCTATTAGAAATAATTCAGAACTTTAGCAAAGTTGCAGGATACAAAATAAATTCACATAAATCCTCAGCATTTTTATACATTACCAACACAATCCAACAGCAAGAGATACAAAGAGAAATTCCATTCAAAATAATGGTCGATAGTATAAAAAATTTGGTAATATATCTACCAAAGGAAAGTCAGGAATTATATGAGCAAAACTACAAAACACTTGCCACAAAAATAAAGTCAGATTTAAATAATTGGAAAGACATTGAGTGCTCTTGGATAGGCCGAGCAAATATAATTAAGATGACAATACTCCCTAAACTAATCTATTTATTTAGTGCTATACCAATCAGACTCCCAAGAAACTATTTTAATGACCTAGGAAAAATAACAACAGAATTCTTGTGGAACAACAAAAGGTTGAGAATTTCAAGGGAAGTAATGAAAAAAAAAAATAAATGAAGATGGTCTAGCTGTACCTGATCTATAACTATATTAAAGCAGCAGTCACCAAAACCATTTGGTATTGGCTAAGAAGTAGACTAGTTGATCAGTGGCATAGGTTAGGTTCACAGGGCAAGATAGTGAATAAAAATAGCAATCTAGTGTTTGACAAACTCAAAGATCCCAACTTTTGGGATAAGAATTCATTATTTGACAAAAACTGCCTGGAAAACTGGAAATTAGTATAGCAGAAACTAGGCATGGACCCACATTTAATACCACATACTAAGATAAGATCAAAATGGGTCCAAGATTTAGGCATAAAGAACAAGATCATAAATAAATTAGAGGAACATAGGATAGTTTACCTCTCAGACTTGTGGAGGAGGAAGGAATTTTTGTCCAAAGGAGAACTAGAGATCATTTTTGATCACAAAATAGAAAAATTTGATTACATCATATTAAAAAGTTATTCCACAAATAAAACTAATGCAAACAAGATTAGAAGGGAAGTAACAAATTGGAAAACATTTTTACAGTTAAAGATTCTGATAAAGGCCTCATCTCCAAAATATACAGAGAATTTACTTTAATTATAAGAAATTAAGCCATTCTCCAATTGTTAAATGGTCAAAGGATATGAACAGACAATTTTCAGATGATGAAATTAAAACTATTTCCACTCATATGAGTGTTCCAAATCACTATTGATCAGAGAAATGCAAATTAAGACTACTCTGAGATACCACTACATACCTGTCAGATTGTCTAAGATGACAGGAGCAAATAATGATGAATGTTGGAGGGACTGTGGGAAAACTGGGACACTGATGCATTGTTGGTGGAGTTGTGAAAGAATCCAACCATTTTGGAGAGCAATCTGGAATTATGCCCAAAAAGTTATCAAAATGTGCATACCCTTTGACCCAGCAGTGCTAGTACTGGGCTTATATCCCAAGGAAATACTAAAGAAGGGAAAGGGACCTGTATGTGCCAAAATGTTTGTAGCAGCCCTTTTTGTAGTGGCTAGAAACTGGAAAATGAATGGATATCCATCAATTGGAGAATGGTTGGATAAATTGTGGTATATGAATGTTATGGAATATTATTGTTCTGTAAGAAATGACCAACAGGAGGAATACAGAGAGGCTTGGAGTGACTTACATCAACTGATGCTGAGTGAAACGAGCAGAACTAGAGGATCATTATACACTTCAACAATGATACTGTATGAGGATATATTCTGATGGAATTGTATATCTTCAACATAGAGAAGAGCTAATCCAATTCCAATTGATCAATGATGGACAGAATCAGCTACACCCATAAAAGGAACATTGGGAAATGAGTGTAAACTGTGAGCATTTTTTGTTGTTTCTTTTTTGCTTTTCTTCCCAGGTTATTTTTACCTTCTGAATACAATTCTTCCTTTGCAACAACAACAACAAAATTCAGTTCTACACATATATGTTGTACCTAGGATATACTATAAGATATTTAATATGTAAGGGAATGCTTGGCATCTAGGGGAGGGGATGGAGGGAAGGAGGGGAAAAATTTGGAACAAAAGGGAGTACAAGGGATAATGTTGTAAAAAAAATTACCTATGCATATGTACTGTCAAAAATGTTATAATTATAAAATTAATAAAAAAAAGAAATATCAAGAAAAACTACAAACAGTATGGAACAACAAGAAAATTGCATTATAGATTTCACTCAAAAAATCAATGAAATTTTGTTTGATTAGAAAAAGGAAAAAAAATCAAATTGTTAGTCTCAAAAATTAAAAGGGAGAACTCTCCACCAATGAAGAGGAAATTAAAGCAATATATAGGAGTTATTTTGTCCAACTATATGCCAATAAATTTCATAATCTAAGTGAAATGGAGGAATAGCTACAAAAATATAGAAGAGGAAATAAATTAATTAAATAGTCCCATTTTAGGAAAAATAAATAGAACAAGCTATTAATCAACTCTCTAAAAAAAAACTCTCTGGGACCAGATGGATTTACATGTGAATTCTATCAAACAGTTAAAGAACAATTAATTCCAATATTATATATAAGCTATTTGGAAAAAATAGAGAAAGAAGGAGCCCTACAAATTTCTTTTATGACACAGATATGGTGCTAATACCTAAACCAGGTAGGGTGAAAACAGAGAAAGAAAATTATAGCCTAATTTCCCCACTGAATGTTGATGCAAAAAATCTTAAAATATTTGCAAGGAGATTCCAGAAAGTTATCCCCAGGTTAATATGTTACAACCAAATAGGATTTATACCAGGAATGTAGGGCTGGTTCAACATTAGAAAAAGTACTAGCATAATTGACTATATCAAAAGCCAAACGAAAATCATAGGATTATTTCAATAGATGCAAAAAATGCATTTGATAAAATCCAACAAATGCAACACCTATTCCTATTAAAAATACACTAAAAATAAATAGACATTTCCTTAAAATGATCAGTAGCATCTATTTAAAACCATCAGCAATCATCATATGTAATTCAAACAAACTAAAACCATTCCCAATAATATCAGCAGTGAAACAAGGTTGCCCATCATCACCATTACTATTCAATATTGTATTTGAAATGTTAGCTTTGCCAATAAGAGAAGAAAAATAGATTAAAGGAATTAGAGTAGGGAATGAGGAAACCAATTCATCACTTTTTGCAGATATAATGATATGCATAAAGAACCCTAGAGAATTAACTAAAAAAACTACTAGAAATAATTCACAACTTTAGCAAGTCTGTAGGATACAAAACAAATCCACTTAAATCATCAGGATTTTTCTATATTACCAACAAAGTTCAGCAGCAAGAGATACAAAAAGACATTCCATTCAAAATAACTGTCAATAGTATAAAATATTTTGGAATCTATCTGCCAAGAGAATGTCAGGAACTATAAAAACATAGTTACAACTCACTTTCCACACAAATAAAGTCGGATCTAATCAATTGGAAAAATATCAAGTGCTCATGGTTAGGCTGACTGAATATAATAAAAATGGCAATACTACCTAAATTCATTTACTTATTTAGTGCCAATACAATCAACCTGCCAGGAAATTATTTTATAGATCAATAAAAATAATAACAAAGTTCATTTGGAAGATCAACATGTCAAGAATTTCAAGGGAATTAATGAAAATAAATGTCAATAAAGATGGCCTAGCTTAGCCAGACTTAAAACTATATTATAAAGCAGTGGTCATGAAAACCATATGGTACTGGCTAAGAAACAAGAGTATAAAATCAGTGGAATAGGTTAGGATCACAGGACAAAATAATCAATAACTATAGCAATATAATGTTTGACAAATCCAAAGACCCCAGATTTTGGGATAAGAACTCACTATTTGACAAAAACTGCTGGGAAAATTGGAAAGTAGTTTGGAAGAAACTAGGCATTGGCCCACATCTTTCACCATGTAGATAAGGTCCAAATGGGTTTATGATTTAGACATAAAGAGTAATATTATAAATTAATTAGAGGAACATAGCATAGTTTACCTCTCAAATCTGTGGAGAAGGAAGGAATGTGTCCGGAAAAGAACTGGAACTCATAGTTGAACACCAAATAGATGATTTTGATTATATTTAGTTAAAAAGTTTTTATACAAACAAAATTAATGCAGACAAGATCCAAAAAAAAATCACTAAACTAAGAAAACTTTTTTTACAATTAAGGGTTCTGATAAAGGCCTCATTTCTAAAATATATAGAGGATTGACTCAAATTTATAAGAATTTAAACTATTTTCCAATTGATAAATGGTCAAAGGATATGAACAGATAATGTCCAATGAAGAAATTAAAACCATTTCTAATCATATCAAAAGTTGCTCTAAATCATTATTGATCAGATAAAGGTAAATTCAGACAGCTCTGAGAAACTATTACACACCTTTCAAAATGGCTGAGATGACAGGAAAAGATAATGATGAATGTTGGAGGGGATGTGGGACAACTGGGCCACTAATACATTGTTGGTGGTACTCTGAATGCATCCAAACATTCTGGAGAGCAATTTGGAACTATGCTCAAAAAGTTATTAAATTGTGCATAATCTTTGATCCAGCAGTGTTTTAAGTAATGTTTCTAATCTCTTAAAGAGATCTTAAAAGAAGGAAAGGAACCCATATGTGGAAAAATATTTGTGGCAGCCCTTTTTGTAGTGGAAAGAAACTGGAAACTGAGAGGATGCCTATCAGATGGAGAATGGCTGAATAAGTTATGGTCTATGAATGTTATTGAATATTATTTTTCTTTAAGAAACAATCAGCAGGATGATTTGAGTCTCCTGGAGAGACTTACATGAACTGATGCTAAGTGAAATGAGCAGAACTATGATGTCATTATACACCATAAGATTATACAATGATCAGTTCTGATGAACCTGACTCTTTCCAACAATGAGATGATTGGTGAAAGTTCCAGTGATCTTGTGATGAAGAAAGCCATCTACACCCAGAGAGAGGACTGTGGGAGTTGAATGTGAATCACCACATAACTTTCTTACTGTTCTTTGCTTGCTTTTTGTTTTCTTATTCATTTTCTTATTTTTTAAACTGATTTTTCTTGTGCAACAAGAGAATTGTATAAATATGTTTACACATATTGGATTCATCATATTTTAACATGGAATAACATATATTGTATTGCTTATCAGCTAGAGGAGGGTGTAGGGAGAAGGAGGGGAAAATCTGAAACAAGGCAAATGTTGAAAAATTATCTATGTATATGTTTTGAAAATAAAATGCTTTTAAGAAAAGAAAATAAGCATATTAGTGTAATGTGATAGAAATGGGTAGGTTCAGATTATAGAAGGTCTTAGATCCTGCAGGATTTTAGCTTATAGACATAGATGAATGATTAAGCCTTTTGAGCCAGCTTACTTCTCTCTCCCACATGTATGAGTGACCTCAGACCATGGAAACATGACTGAATTTTCACATATTATTAATTTTCCTCAATGGAAGAGTCAGTGTCTTCCATGTATCAAGCTGGAATTCAAAGGAAGAACATATGGTACTAGATTTGAAGTAAGAAACAATTGAGTTCCAATACTTATTCAAATACTATCTGCAAGCTTAGGCAAATCACATTACCTCTCTGAGACTATAAAGAAAGGGATAATACCTACAGCTAACTCACGTGGTTTTTATAAAAATGAAATGAAATAATGTGTGTAACCTTAAAGTAATAAATATCACTTAATTACTTTAAAATATATACAGAATAAAAAGCAATAGATAAGAATTTCAAAGAAAAGATGCTTAACAATATGGAATTCAGAGGACAGTATAAGGGAGATGAAAAGTTATAAAAAATGGCCTTTTTGTTTACTGATTAAAAAGTCATTAGTTCCTTCATGAGAGGAATCTCAGTGAGCATAGTAGAGGTTACATTAAATGGGATTGAGAAATAGGCAGTTGTGAGGGACTGGAGACAGAATACTATTGGAGTTACTCTTACATTCAAGATATCCAACGCTCTAGTCCTTTGAAAAAGGATACTCTTGTCCAACTGTTTGAAGGGGCAAGGAGAGGCAATGACACTTTAAAAAGTAATTTTTTAAAAATACACATTGCTTTATGAATCATAAAGGGAAAGAAAAATCAGAGCAAAAGGGAACAAAACATGGGAGAGAAAAAAAGAACAAGAAAAAGAACATATCATGTGTTGATTTACATTCATTCTCCTTAATTTTTTTTTATTTTTTATTTTTGGATGCAGATGACATTTTCTGTCCAAAGACTTTTGGGATTGTTTTGGATCACTGAACCACTGAGAAGAACCAAGTCTTTCATAGTTGATAATTGCACATTTTTACTGTTATTATGTACAATGTATTCTTGGTTCTGCTTATTTTGCTTAAGATCAGTTCTTGTAAATCTTTCTCGGCCTTTCTAAAATCAGCTTGTTCCTCATTTTTTATAGAACAATAATATCCCATTATCTTCATATATCACACAACTTATTCAATCATTTCCCAGTTGATGGGCATCTTACTCATTTTCCAATTCTTTGCTATTATAAAAAGAGCTGCTGAAAACATTTTTAAATATATGGGTCCTTTTCCCTCCTTAATATTTCCTTGGGATACAGACTAGTAATGGCATTACTGGGTCAAAAGATCTGCACAGTTCGATAGCCTTTTGGGCATAGCCTTTGCTCATTTCACAACTCCACCAACAATGTGTGTTCCAGTTTTCCCACATCTCCTCCAACATTTATCTGCCATTTTAGCCAGTCTGAGAGGTGTGAGGTGGTACCTCAGAATTGTTTTAATTTGCATGTTTCTAATCAATAGTGATTTAGAGATTTTTTTCTCATATTACTATAGATGGCTTTAATTTTGTTATCTGAAAATTATCTGTACATATCCTTTGACCATTTATCAATTGGGAAATGATGTATATTCTTATAAATATGACATAGTTATTTATATATTTTTGAAATGAGAACTTTATCAGAAACACTGACTTAAGATTTTTCCCAATTTTGTAGTTCCTGTTTAACCTTGTATCTGTTGGTTTTATTGTGCAAAAACCTTTTTAATTTAATGTAATCAAAGTTGTATGTTTTGCCTTTCATGATGTTCTCTAGTTCCCTTTGATCATAGATTCCTACATTCTCCAAAGATCTGATAGGTAAATTATCCCTTGCTCCCCTAATTTGTGACATATTATTTTCCACTTTTCTCAGCAATTTTTGTCAAATAGGGAGTTCTTATTCCAGAAGCTGGAGTTTGGGGTTTTAGCAAATATTAGATTTCTACAGGCCTTAATTATTTTATCATGTGTATCTAATCTATTCCTCTGATCCACCACTCTATTTCTTAGCCAGTACTAAATGATTATAATTACTGCTGATTTATAATATAGTTTTAGGTTTGGTGCTGCTAAGTCACTATCCTTTAATTTTTTTCATCAATTCCCTTGATATTCTTGAACTTTTGTTCTTCCAGATGAACTTTATAATTTTTTCTAGTTGTATAAAATAATGTTTTGACAGTGTGATTGGTATGGCACTGAACAAGTAGACCAATTTTGGCAGAATTGCCATTTTTATTAGCTCAGCTCACCCATGAGCAATTGATATTTTTCCAATTGTTTAAATCCAACTTTATTCTCGTGAGAAGTGTTTTGTATATATGCTCATATAGTTCTCAGGTTGCAATGACCACTTTGATGACAATTTCTTAAATATTGCAAAAAATAAAATCAAAATATCTGTGAAAGTCAAAATAGCACAGTGGATAAAGGATCAGACTCAAAAACAGGAAGTTATATTTGAATCCTAATGCTGACACATACTAGCTATATGGACTGGGATAATTCACATACCTTTCAATCCTTCCAAGCAATTCAATAAGACTACAAGTTGCCAATGAAGTATTGATAAAAATTGGTAGAAGAGAAAATATTAAGTTCTTAAACTTGGTACTGAATAGACATAATTGGATGTTCTGCTTAACCATCCCTATCCACTGCTGATATATCGCAGAAATCTGTCCTGAACTCTCTTCTTTTCTCCCTCTATGTTATTTCACTTGATGATATTATTAGCTCCCATGGATATGCATATGACTCTCAAACCCACTTGTCTTGCCCTAGTTTGTCTCCTGACTTCCAGTCTTATATCTCTGTCTGTGAGACATCTGAAACTTAATTTCCCATAGAAATCGTGGCTAACATGACCAAATTTGAATTCATTATCTTTTTCTTAAAACCTTTCCCAATATCTGACTTCCCTATTATTTTGAGGTTTTGTTATTCTCTCAATCACTCAAAGTTAGCTATGTTCCTACCTCCTATCCCTCACATCCAAAACGCTGTCTTTACTCTTTATAATTTTGTAATATCTCTTACATATACTCCCTTCTTTCCTTGATACTGCAGGTGACTTCATCCCATCAGGCCTATACAGTAGCAATAGGCTTCTGATAGAACTTTCTGTTTCAAGTTTCTCCCCATTCTAATATCTCTTTTTATTATCAAATTTATCTTTCTAAACATAGGCTTCATTATATCATCCCCTTGTAGGAGAAAATAGAAAAAAGCATGTTTGTCCTTAAGGCCTACATAACCTGGCCTGTTCCTATCTTTCTACCCTTCTTGCACCTTACTTGCCTTCATGTTCTCTGTCATCAAATAACACTTGCCTTCTCACTATTCCTCATCCGTGGAATTCCACTTCCAAAGCTGAGAATTTCCTTTCTCTGTTTCTCATGCTGAAAATAATTTTGCTCCTCATCACTACTTGGTTTTCCTTACTTCCATCAGGTCCTAGATAGAATTCAACTATGTATAAGAAACTTTCCCCATTCTTCCTTAATCAGAGTACCTTCCCTCTGAGACTATCCTCATTTTATTCTGTATATACATTTTTATATATAGTTGTTTACATATTGCCCCCCTCATTATCTTGAACTCTTTAAGAACAAGGATTATCATCATCATCATTATTATTTTTTTTTTTACTGTTCTTTGTGTCTCTAACATATTGCACATGGCCTGGCACATAGTAAGTGATTAATAAATGATAGTAGAGCGACACAGACAAAATTAAATTTCCATAGGTGTATATAACAGGTTGTGCTTCTAGCCTAGCCCTTCTATCCATCATATAGAGGAGGGTCTCTTTTGGAGAAAGGGTCACTCACCTGATATCACTAGCATCAAACCCACCATTTACTTTGGCAGTATAATTTCCAGGGAAACAGACATAGATAATGAGATTGACACATTCATTTCCAAAGCTAGCTCAATGTTTGGGAGCTCCAGAAGAATGAGCGGGAGAGAAGAATGTATGAGACACCCATGAGGGTCTACAGAATCACTTTGCTGACCTCACTGCTGCATGCCTGTGAAATGTGGACAATCTCCCATTGTCATTTGAATGGACTTAGGAAGATTCTGATTACCTGGCAAGATAAGGTAGTAGACACTTAAGTTTTTTCTTGAGCTGAATTTCCAATTACTTATACTTGACCCAAACACATGGCTTAAATGCCAAATACATGTTTGTACAAAAGACTATTTTTCAGAGAGTTCCCGTGAAAGTCAGATGGGATATAAGGACAGTCTCAAAGTCTCTATGGTATCAATTGTGAGATGGCTGGCAAAAGGCCATTCAGTGTAGTGCGCCAAAGAAGGCACTGCACATTATGAGCAAAGCAGAATTGCACTAACAAAAAAAAAAAAAAAAAAAAAAAAAAAAAAGAGAGAGAGAGAGAGACATCTACAATTTAAGTGATCACATGACCTATTTGTGCCTGATCTGTGCTAGAACCTTCTGAGATCACATTGATATGATCAGACATAGCAGACACATTATACCTTGATTTTGATATTGTGATGTCATGGTGGTCTTCTCTGAGCCAGAAGGATAAACTGCTGACAAGATGTCATTTATGGGCCCTGCTAAGTGAACTAAGGGAGAAAGAAAATGAATGCGTGTCAAAGGCTTCAAATCCCCCCAGACCACTAGCTCCCTTCAGACTTCAGTGAAGACAACCCAGGATCCTATATCCAAGGGTTTCTTTACATGCCGTAGCAGGTCCTTTGGAGTCCCTGAAGCATTTACCCGTGAAAACTATCCCTAGCATTCCTAACACCATCAAGAACAACTTTCAACAAGGTAGGAGAGGTAAGCTCAAGTTATCCAGAATCCTATTAGTACTCTATTCTCCTCCTAATAACCCTGTAGAAAAAAGCCTAACAATAACCTCTCCACCTGATGCATCACTTATCTCCTCACCAAAATCCTTGGCACTATCAAATAGGTCAGGAGAAACATATAATCTTTTTAATTAAAATGATACTAAAGATGATGCATTATCATCTCTATTTTTCCTTCCAGTATTCTATGTCAATAGCCCTTCAGTCTTCCCTGAAGATTAAAACTTTTCCAATAATGGTATTTTCTCCCATTAAAATATGAGCTCTTTGAGAGTAAGGGCTGTCTTACATTTCTATTTGTATCCAAAGAGCTTAGTTCAAAATTTGGCACTGCTTGCTTAATGAATGTTTTGTTTTATTTTGTTTTCCATTCAAGGAAATTTAAGGGGAGAATAACATTTTAAAGGGAAATATATTGATGGACAGAAGGTAAGATGACAAAATCTAGATTTAGGATTATAGACAGAAGATATAAGTATAGATGGAGAAAAGATATAGATATAGATATAGAGAAACTCAGTTATTGCTATTTAGGGAAGTGTTGGTTTTGAATATCATCTAAGGAGCAATAGTTTTCTGGCCTTTTAAATATCTAGTACAGGGGATTCTTAACCTACTTTTTATATATACATGCATTTACAAAAAGTAGACTAAGAATCTGTGTATACATAGATAACTTAAATACAAATTAAAAGGAAAAAGAACCAGAAAAAATTCTATGTGTAAAGCAGAACATAAGAGGACTCGAAATATGAGACAATAATTTTCCATTTCAAGAAACTTATAAAGCTTATATAATAAAGGCTACATATTGTGTTCATACCTGAACATCTTTTCTTCACTTCTTTGTAGATTTTCTTTTGTTCTCTGCTGTTTACTTTATACTTTCTTCTTTTTCCCCCTTTCCTGCCCTCTACCTCCCCCAAGAAGGCTACAATTAATCATGGATATTTAGCTTTATGTATGTATGTGTGTATATATATATATACACACACACATACATATATATACGTATATATACGTATATATATACACACACATACATATATACGTATATATACATATATACGTATATATATATATATATATATATATATATATATACATACCTACACACGCATTTATACACATGTACACACATACACATAGATATATCTGTATCTGTCTCTCATTCTGTCTTTTTTCTATTTCTGTTTCATTTTCTCTCTCTCTCTGTGTGTCTCTGTCTCTGAATGTCTGCCAGTCTATTTCTCTTTTCTGTCTCTTTTTTTCTCTTTCCATGTTCATATATATGTATATATTTATATGTATATATATACACACATATACATATTTATATGTATATACATATACACATATACTTCCACATATATATATACACACATATATATATGAATATTTTATAATCATACACACACACACACTATATATATACACATTCATATAGATCTACGGAAAGCTGATTTATGCTTGTCATTTGTTTCTCTTTAGGTAGATACCATTTTTCTTGATAAGTCCAAGTCTATCCATATTTTGTTCTAAATCCACTAACTCTTCATTTCCTACATCATAGAAATATTCTAACTTTATACTGTCTGGTTAATTTAAATATTCTTACAAAATATTGATTAATACAATTGACATATAATGTAATTTCCCTATTTTTCTCTTTTGATCAAATTTATATTAGTTTTTACTTTCTCTGGGATCAATGATTACTATACCTGTTTTTTCCCCTTAATAAATACTATTCTTGGTCACTGTTATTATGTTTGTGAGTATCTCTTATTTTCTAGCCCTATTGACTCCTCTGCTGTACTTTCATCTGCTACCTTGCCTTACTATTATTTAACCTCCCCCCCCACCACACACAGGCCAAGGAGCCCTCCTTTATCTTCTCTCTCATTCATTCCCTCCCTCTTAATCCCATTTCAGTTAATCTACACATTTTATCCCATTCTTATTTTCCTAGATACTCTGCTATCTGCCTCCTATCCTATTCCCTCCCCTTCTTATTTCTTCATAAATGTAAGACTTTTATAACTATAACTATATATATATATATATATGTATATATATATATATATATATATATATATATGTACAGAGAGAGAGAGAGAGAGAGAGAGAGAGAGAGAGAGAGTTCCCTCTTTAATTCCCAAAGTGAGTAGAATTCCAGAACTATTGACCCTCCTCTCCTATCTAATTCTTTTTTATCAGTTCTTCCTTTTGCATCTCATTCATCTCATTCGTATAACATACTCTTTTGATCTTTCCTTATATAGTTTTGCTTTTTGGAATCACATCTCTCCCCATCACTATTTCAAACTACCCATTTACTAATGACAATATTAAACATGATAGTTCACATTTCCATATATAAAACTGTTTTTATCAAGTTTCTTGAACTTGATCTTTATATTTACCTTATATTTCTGTTGGATCTTATATGTCAATTTTCCTATTAAGTTCAGGTTTTATTTGTTTGTTTTTGTTTCTTTGAAGTGATTGGGGTTAAGTGACTTGCTTAAGGTCATACAAACTAGGAAGTATTAAGTATCTGAGGTCCACTTTGAACTCATATACTCCTGAATTCAGGATCAGTGCTCTATCTACTGAAACATCTAACTATCTTATTCAGGTCTTTTATTACATTAATATCCTGAGAGTCTGATATTCATTGAATATACAATTTATTTGTTACTGTTATTCAATATTATGATTAACTGGCTTTGCTATTTTCATCTACAACCCTAGTCTTTTGGTCTTTGATATACAGTGTTCAAAGACCTGTGGCCTTTTAATGTAGCTGTGTAATTTTAATTCTGGCTCTACCATATTTGAATTTTTTTTATTGTTTTATTTTCTCCTTGATCTGGGAGTTTTGAAATGTGGCTATGATGTTCTGGTAGGTTTTCCTCATAAGATTTCTTTTAGATAGTGATTGGTGAATTTTTTTCTATTTGTACTTTTTTTTTCTGTTCTAACACTTTGGGTCAATTTTCTTCAATCATTTCTTGCATTATTATGTCAAGATTCTTTTTTTATATCATAGATTTTAGGCAATATAATTATACTTATGCTTTTTGTTCTTGATCCACTCTCCAAATCTGTTGTTTTTCTTATGCAATATCTCACACTTTCTGCTATTTTTTCATTATTTTTGTTTTATTATTTCTTGATCTCTTGTAATTCACTAGTTTCCTCTTGCCCAACTATGGTTTTCAAAGACTCATTTGGATCTCCTTTCTCTAGTTGGTTGATTTTCTTTTCATAAACTTCTTGGTTTTTTTGTATTTTTTTTTAAGTTTTTCCCTACTCTCTCATTTGATTTTTAAAGTTGTTTTTGAGTTCTTCTATAAATTCTTCTTCTTTGGTATAGAAAAAGCTTTTTTTCTTATTCAGTATTCTCCTGAAATATAAACCCTAATCTTCCCTATTCCCATAGTATATTTCTAAATTTTTTTCTCCTTTATCTACCTGTTTTTTATTTGTTTGTTTGATTGTTTTGTTTTGTTTTAATTTGTAACAGATCTTTAGTCCTGAGACATGGAGGTTGTTGTCTCTATTCTCAGGTCCTCCTTCAATTCTCCTCTCAGGCCTGAAACAAAAACCAAGACCTTACCCTCCTGTATTGACACACAGCCAGCAGCATACCTGACCCAGTGTTTCTGTACTCACCAACAGTGTGCTGGTTCCTTCTCACTCAAGAAAGTATCTCAGCAGTACAGCTAAGCCTGACATTCCCCATTAAAAGAAAGCAAATCAGTGAAATACAGTAATCAAAATACTAAAACAAAAGGCAAAAGGCATTTTCATTGACCCTAGTTTAAAAAATTCTTACTTCTGAGGTAGGCCTAAAAGTTTTTTTGATGACTTTTATATTCTTTTTCAGAGAAGGTCTGTTTGCTGTGGAACTCAGTGGGGTGTATCACTGGGGCTGACAGGAGGCAGGGGAGAAATGTGACCAGAGCAAACGAAGTCCTAAAATTGAGCTTTCAATTCTTTAGAGAAGAAAAAAAATCTTTTAATGGTATCAAACAGCGAGGGACTAAGAAGTTCTAAATATCCCACTGTGGCAGGTCACTCACTGATTTAATATCTGAGATTAAAGATTGTGGTGGGGAATAGAGAGATGTTATTCTAGCCTTCAGGCACATGATATTCCATAATGTGCCACCATGGCAATGGCCCTCCTGCTCTGCTTGTCCATCTATGGGGTTTTCACCTTTCAATAACAAGGTCTTACCTCACTTCTTTCACAAGCTATTTGATGAACCCAACCTGGGGTTCCTGTGCTTGTAAAGTCTTTGTTTGCATGTTGCTCTTTTGGGCTATATCAGTATTATTTTCCATACGTGAGCAATTACTTTTTCTTAGTGAGATTCTTTCCTCCAGAAAGAGTGAACTTTTTCATTCATTTTTGAGCACCTGTCCTCAGGGATTTAAGACTACTCATATGAATTAATGTTCATTCTGATAACCTGGCATAAGCACTATGAAATATATCCCAGCTAAACAGCACAATGGTATCTTCAAATAAAATTTTATCTTATTTTTATCTCAACTATATGTAAAAAGTTAACATTTTTTAAAAATTGGTTTCTTAATTCTTTCCATCTCCCCCCAATTTGAAATAGATTATGCACATGCACTTATACAAAACATTTCCATATTAATGATGTAGCAAAACCAAATGTAGAAAAAATAAAAATAAAGAAATCTGAAAAAGTATAATCTTTAATATGTATTCAGACTCCATGAATTATTTTTCTGAAATTGAATAACACTTTTCATGCTGAATCTTTCAAAATTGGATCATTGCATTGCCAAGAAGAGCTGAGTCATTCACACTTGTTCATCATACTATATTGCTGTTATAATATGCAATATTATCCTGATTCTTCTCACCAAATGAATAAAAAATATCTATTGCCCTAGATTTCAAGTTACATTTTAATGGAAACCCAATAAAGTTTTCCAAAAGTATGTATAAATGGGACAGCCTTAATGAATGAATATTGAACTTGGCCCAGAGTTAAAAAGAAGAATATCAACTTAGAGTGTATTTCTTTTTCTGCCCTTTTACTGACTCTAAATTTTTCATGGAAAAAAAAAAGGCTAATGAACAAATGAAAATGAGAATTGAAGACTAAAAGTAAGTGTGAGGAAGCTGCAACATATATCCAGTGAAGAATTTTTTAGAAGAATAAGAATAAACATTTTATTTTTTAAAAATTTTAATTAACTATTTAACTTAATTAATTTTTACCAAAAAATATGCATAGGTAATTTTTCAGCATTGACAATTGCAAAACCTTTTGTTCCAACTTTTCCCCTCCTTCTCCCCATCCCTTCCCCCAGATGGCAGGTTGACCAATACATGTGAATAAAACATTTTATGAAAGAATCTGATGAAAGGAAGAGGAAATGGGCTAATCAAGTGGAAAGAACAATGGGGTTCTAGCCAGTGTGCTCCACTATAAATTTAACAAAAAAAAAAAAATTGAGATCCCTAGTATGTGTAGTGATCCCTGTGACAAATCTATGAGTGTCCTACAAAATGATCAAGTGTGTATGACAGAATCACAAGAAAGGCTTTTCAAATCAATGAAATCACAGATATGTTTTACTGTCTGCATATCAAGTATAGTGTGAGATGACAGTCTAAAATTAATTATTGACAAATTACTTGAGATTTTTCTTAGAAATTCTTATCACAGAAAGAAAACAGTGTCTTGACCTCAGTTTTTTGTCCTGTTAAATTTACAATCACTTAGCTGCTATTTATTTGTTTGTTTTTCCCTTGCAATAAAATACTCCTCCTGTTCTACTATTTTATTTTTAACCAGTGCAAAATATTTTGGATAATTAACATTTTTTAATATAATTGGAGATATTTTTCTGTTCCTACTTGTTTTTGTTATATGTATTTCACATGATTTTGTTCCACTCAATGATTTTTTTAGCAAGATTTTTTTTTTGGTTTGTTCTTTTTTTGGGGGGGTTATAAATTAATCTTTTGGTAGTTAGAAAGGATGGAAAAATGAACAAATTATTGGAAGTAATTTTATCATTTTACTATATTAACATATCAAAAAGAAGGAAAAATATACACATTTATATGGCGCCTACTGTCTTCTAAGCACTGTCCAAAGTGCTTTACAGATATCTCATTACAAATATCAAAGTATCTTGATATACAAATATATCATGCAAATATATCAATTACACATACAAGTGTAAATGTATAAATTTGGGATATATGGAGTGTTCAGAAAGGACTAGTATCTTTGGTGTGAGGGCTTGCTGAACTCTTTTTACAGCTGCTCATCCATTGTTAGTGTGCAATTAGTCATCCCATTCTTGACCTGTGGCTAGAAGAAACTGTATCATGCCCAACAGCTGTTGTCATGCCCAGTAAAACTATTTTGACAGATGGACTAAACCAAGTTGAGAGTAATCAATGGATCCAAACCAGTTAGTGAGTTAAGGGGATATTTAATCCCAAGCATGTGAACACTTCACTCCCTTCCACCCCAAGAAGAATGATGGATGAGAATTCACCAGTGGTCATGAAGGTGGTTATAGCACATGCTAAGGAGTGCTTAGAGCTTGGTCAGACATCAAAAATGCCCAAAATCTTTCACTGCATCCTATGTTGCTGTCACTCATTCTGACTTTTATCTTGCCATTGGGCACTGATGATAAAGAAGCCCACAAATTTGCACAATTCTGCCTCATTTAAATCCAATTCACATGCAAATGAAGATCTCATTCCATGATGTCCTTAGTTCTCTTCACATGGACAAACTACAACAATAGTCTGATTTGATCCTCACAATAATCCTGAGAGGTAGATTCTGATATAGTGATCATTAGACTAAGTTATTTTTGCTATGGATCACAGAATTCATAAATATCTGAAATCATATTTGATTGAACTCAGATCTTCCTATCTCAAGAACTGGTACTTTATGCACTGTTCTCTCTAGCTGTCTAAACAATGGTTATAATTCTTTGCATTTTTTAATATTAAAAGGAATTTTGTGCAATTATAATTCTGAATATTTGTGTTTTTGGTCAATTCCCACATATATTATTAATTTTCCACTAATTATAAATGACATTTCTTTATTTCACCTTCCTGGATTTTGGTTTTATTATGTGAAAAGTCCAGTAATTTTTGAATATTCCCCTTATATTCTACTACTTTATTGAAATTAATAATTATTTCAATTTCACTTTTATTGAATCACTGGGACTCTGTAAATGAAGCAGCCCTATATTTCTTTCTTCAATTTTCACTTATTATCTTCTTAATATAGCTTACATCATATTTAATGATACCTGTGGCAATCTTTGTTTTACTCCTAATATTAATGGAAATTCTTCTAGGATTTTTATCCATTACAAATAATATTAGCACTAGATTTTAGATAAATATTTTTTTATCATATTAAGAAAAGTTAGCTTAACTTACACTCATATTTTTTTAAGAAATTCATTCAGTATCTGTCTAGGTATTTACTTATAGTAATCGATATAAAAATGTAATTTTATTATTTTGTTATTAATGACACCTATTATGTTAAAGCATTCTTTTATTCCTGTTATCGATTCCAACTGTTTTTAATGAATGACTCAAAAATAAATTACTAAAGCATTGTTGCTTATTTTATTCAATATTTTTGCATCAATATTCATTGTTCAATAGTATTCCTTCTGTTTGTTTTTCTCTCTCTCTCAGGATTAGGTATTATTACCATATTTATCTCATAGAAAGAGTTCAATAAGGTAATTTTGACCCATTTAATCAAATAACATATGTAAAAGATTCAAAAATAAGAACAACTGCATTCAAATTCAGCCCATAACCCAAATTTGTTGTTTAATCTTCATGAGTTAGTTAACATCTTTGTATACCATGTAATTCTCTAACAGTATGAGGTACAGAGAAGAAGAGCCTGAATTTGAACATAAAGCCCTCATAATGCCAGACCCAGAGATTGATCCATTATGTTATTTGGATTCCAGAGATGGAAAAAAGACTTAAGACTATGACCAAGGGCAAAAAAAAGACTCAGATCTAGCATAGAAGAGCCTTCATTTCAATCTTGAGCCCTACCCAGATCTGGGTCACAGATATAGGGTAGGTTGAGGAGGAAAACTGCATCAAAGGGAGATCTTTTTTTTTTTTTTCATTTTAAAAATTGTTTTATTGTAATTTAAAAAAATGTAAAAAAAAACATTTTTAGCTTGAATGTAGTCCATAGTTTGATAGCTCTACTCTACAGGTTGTCTATTTAGTTGCCTATCATTATCTGGGCTAAAGCTATTCTTCATCCACTTGGTCTTTATTGTGCTGATGGTTATGCCAAACTTTTTGTGTGTGGATCTTTTCCAAGAATATCTGCAATGTTTCAGGCTTAATGCAAACATGCTGATTTCATTTATAAACAGGAGCATCTGGAGAAACTTTTAATACAAAATAAATCATTGGGCAAATTGTATTCTGCTCTGGATTCCTTCCATCATGGTGGCTAAGACCTTTCCTGAGCCTTTGTCTCCCTGTTTTATTCCTTACAACTTGATTGTAATCAGAGCACCTTGAACAAGATTTCTTCTGTTATATCTTTCTTTCTTTTTTATTAAAGCTTTTTTATTTTTCAAAATATTTGCATGGATAATTCTGTAACATTAGCTCTTGCAAAAGCTTTTGTTCCAGTTTTCCTCCCTTCTCCCATCCCCTTTCCCTAGATGACAATTAGTCTAATACATGTTAAACATGGTAGAAATGTATGTTAAATCCAATATATGCATACACATTTATACAATTTTCTTGCTACACGGGAAAAATACAAATCAAACTAGAAAAGGAATTGATGAAGAAAATAAAATGCAAGCAAACAACAACAAAAAAAGTGAACCATATTCAGTTCCTACAGTTCTTTCTCTGGGTTTAGATGGCTCTTTTGATCACAACCATTGGAACTGATTTGGTTCATCTCATTGTTGAAGAGAGCCACATTCATCAGAATTGATCTCTTAAAGATGTGAACTCTGTGGGCTTATGGGAGTTCCTCCTTATATATGCGCTTTTAAAGGTGTGAACTCTAATAAGTACTAAATACATAATCACTTAGCACCTTGTTTCAAGTTCTGGCCCATAACAATCCTGTTCACCATTTCTTACAGAACAATAATATTCTATAACATTCATATACCATAACTTATTCAGCCATTCTCCATCTGATGGGCATCCACTCAATTTCCAGTCTCTTTCCACTACAAAAAAGGCTGCTACAAACATTTGTGCATATGTGGGTCGCTTTCTCTCCTTTAAGATTTCTTTGGGATATAAGTCTAGTAGTAACACTGATGGATGAAAGGGTATGCACAGTTTGATAGCATTATGCTCATAGTTCCAAATTTCTCTCCAGAATGGTTGGATCAGTTCACAACTCCACCAACAATGTATTAGTGTCCCAGGTTTCCCACATCCCCTCCAACATTTGTCATTCTCTTTTCCTTTCATCTTAGCCAATCTCCTTCTTTATAGATTTGAGAAGTAAACTATCCTTTGTTCTTCTAATTTGTTTATATTATCACACTTTATGTGTAAATCATGAACCCATTTCAACCTTATCTTGGTATATAATGTTAAGAGTGGGTTAATGCCTACTTTCTGCCATATTAGTTTTCAATTATCCCAGCAGTTTTTGTCAAATAGTAAGTTTTTATCCCCAAAGCTGGGGTCTTTGGTTTTGTCAAACACTAGATTACTATAGTCCTTGACTATTTTTCCTGTGATCCTAACCTATTCCACTGATCGGCCACTCTTTCTTAGCCACTACCAAATGGTATGATGACCACTGCTTTATAATATAATTTTAGATCTGGTACAGCTAAGCTATCTTTATTTGCATTTTTTCTATTTATTCCCTTAAAATTTTTGACCTTTTGTTCTTCCAGATGATTTTTGCTATTATCTTTTCTAGGTCTGTAAAATAATTTTACAATTTACAATTTAAATATTGTCATTTTTATTATATTTGCTCAACCTATCCAAGAGCACTTGATATTGTTCCAATTGTTTAGATCTGACTTTGTTTTTGTGGAAAATGTTTAGTAGCTGTGTTCATATAGTTCCTGAATTTTCCTAGGCAGATAGATTCCCAAATATTTTATATTATCAACAGTTATTTGAAGTGGAGGTTCTCTTTGTATCTCTTGCTGTTGGACTTTGTTGGTGATGCATAAAAATGCTGATGATTTATGTTGTTTTTTTTGTATCCTGCAACTTAACTAAAGTTGTGGCTTGTTTCTAATAGTTTTCTAGTTGATTCTCTTGAGTTCTCTATGCATATCATCATATCATTGGCAAAGAGTGATAATTTAAAAGTAAGAAGTGGTCATGGACTTCAGACTCTTTTTTTTTCTTCTGAGCAATAAAACATTCAGAAGAAAGTAACACTTTTGTGGTTCTAATATCAGTAGCAAATCAAAATGTCATTTCTAGCCTCTAGTCCCATGAGAAATCTGTAATGAAATTACTATTACAGAATTCATAGACCAAAAGGAATTCTATAGTTTTGTTACTCTTTATAAGCAGAATTTCCAGTTGCTGCCAGTAGCTGATCTAAACAAGAGTGCTAGAAATCTAGTTGGAGTCAAGGCCAAAAAGATGTGGTTTAGACCTGAATGCAGATCATCTTGCAAAGTTCACATAAAGTAGGGATTGCTAGATTCTGTCTTGGTTAAGGTTACTTTGGAAGGTCTCCATACTGAGCTATCCCTGAAACCCTACATTAGTACAATATTCAATTATTCTAATGAGGTATTTTGCATTTGCTTCTATTTTTTCATTTTTTTGATTCTGCTTGTCTTGTTGTCTTGTTGAATCTTTGACTTCCATTGATTCAATTCTAATTTTTAGTGAATTATTTTCTTCAGTTAACTTTTTTTGTCTCATTTTGCACTTGACCAGTTGAACTTTTAAATGAGATGTTTTATTCATTGAATTTCTTTTCCATTTCACAAATTCTATTTTTCAAGAAGTTGTTTTTTTTCCCATTTCATCAAATCTATTTTGTAAGGAGTTATGTGCTATTTCTATTTCACTATATCTATTTTAAGAAGTTTTCTTCAGATAATTTCTGTTTCCTTTTCCAAACTCTGATGCAAAGTTCTCATTTCCTTTCCCCATTTTTCTTCTAACCATCTTTTAAGATTCTTTTTGAATTTTTTCAAAGAGAGCCTTGTAAGTTAGAGACTACCTCATGTCACTCTTTGGACTTCATTTGGAGACATTTTGCATTTAGTCTTCTCAGGATTTAAGATTTGTTCTTTTCTTTCTCCATAAAAGCTATCTATAGTCAGAGTTCTTTTGGGGTTTTTTGCTCATTTTTAAAGATTGAGAGCAGCTTCATGCTGCCCTGAGTTGATGCTTCTGGCTTCTTTCCAGTGCTTGGTGGGCATGGCCAAGTGCCAACTTATTCTAGTGTTCAGGGACTCACTATTTGCTTTTTGTAGCAGCATTGCATGCCTTACAGCTAGTCTGATGATCCACTAGCTTCTGAATAAGGAAAGAGTTGCTAACACTGCTGTATTTTGGCTAAATGCCTCCCAGTAGATTCCCCTAGTGCATGGAGGTTTCTTTGCTTCAAGTTCCTGAGCTATACTTGTGCTTAGCTCCCCTCCACCCACTCCTACCTGTACCTGATTGAAATAGACTTTTTCTGAAGTTCTTCTAAAATATCTTCTGCTGGATATTTGCTACATTCCAAATATTTGTGGGTTCTTACACTTAAAAACCAATTCAGAGTTTTAATCTACTGTTGATATGTGGAATGCCAGGAAGAGCTCAGACAAAAATCCTGTCGACTCTCTACCATCTTGGTTCCACCCCAATGTTCAATATTTTTTTTTAAAAAAGGAGCAAGAGGACTAAAGAGAACAGAAATTCTGTCCATGCATTTTTGTATTATTGTATAATGCATTAAATGATATTTTATAATTATTGTATAAGTGTGTAGTGTTTTACCCTAACATAAACTCCAGAGTCCTGAAATAGGATAGATGAATAAGAGAACAAAAAAAGCCCCATCAGGAATTCTTGAGACATGGAAAGAGAAGAAAAGAATAACTTAAGTAGAACTACAACTAAAGCTTCAAAGAAAAACAAAGATGGAGTACAAGTTCAGCTAATGTTACTAAAAAAATTAAAGACAAAAGAGTTAAAATGATATAATAAACGAAATCAGAGAAATAGAGAAAATAAAAGGAAAAGAAATAAGAATTATGGAATAAATGAGAAACAAATTGACAATTTGGAATGAGAGATGTAAAACTTTATGCAAGTTACAAATTTCCTGAAAATTATAATAGATAGAAGATAATGATTTTACAACACTACAAGAAAAATTAACACAAAGACTGAAAAAAAGAAGAAAATGTAATTAAAATCTCATAGCACAAACAACTTAGCTGAAACAGATTAAGGAAAGATAATTTAGAAATCATTGAATATTTGAAATACACAACACTCAAAATATCTTAGATATTATATTTCAGACAACAACCATCACAAAATGACCTTCTGAAACTGTTAGAAACAGAAGGCAGAGTGAAAATAGAGATTCAATAATCAATCTAACAGAAAAATCCACTTCAAAACTTCCAGAAACATCATAGCAAAAAAATTAGCTTCCAAATCAAAGAAAAAGTATTGCCAGCATCCAGAAAGAAAAAAAAATAAATCAAGTAATGAGATACACCAGTAATGCTCTCACAAGAATTATCAGCCACTATTATTGGAGAGTAGAGAGCTTAACATATGATATGCCAAGAGACAAATGAACTAGGTCTACAATTAAGAATAGATTATCAGGAAAAACTAAGTATAATTCTATAGCCAGAAAAATGGACCTTTAATCAAATGGAAAATTTCTAATAATTTCTTATAAAAAGACACGAGCTATGTGTGTAGAAATTTTGAAATAAGAGCACAGCAATCAAGAAAAAACATAAAACACTAAATATGGATGGGAATTCATAAATAACCAAGGAAAGTACATTGTTTTCATTCTAATATGAATTAGTACAGCAATCCCCTCAAAATTGTATTATCATCAATGACCACGAAGGGAGACTAATTAGAGAGAGGACCTAGGAGTGACTTTTTGATGATATTTTGATGAAATTGATGAATTGATGAATTGAAAAATAATGCAGATGAATATATGAGGTAGGTGGAAAGGAAGGATATGGAAAATTATTCATATAAAATTGAAGTGTTTCCTAGCAAGGGAGAAGGAATATATGGGTAAGCAATGGCACTTCATCTGAAATAGTCAAAGATACACACACACACACACACACACATACACACACACAAACACACACACAGTTGATTATAGAAATTTGTTTCATTTGCTGGGAAAATAGGAAGGAAAGAAAAAGAGATGGATGAGTAAGAGGAAAAATAGATTAATGGAATAATTTGTCCTAAGTAAAATATACTTTAACTAAGAAAGTTAAAAATCAAGGGGGATTAAAAGGGAAAAAAAGAACCTATGAATAAGTTCTAGGTAAGGAGACAAGAGGGGCAGGGACAGAAAATATTCCTGACTAAGGCAATGACCCACAACAATTCCAAAATACTCAGGATGAAAAATGTTATCCACCTTCTGTTGGAGCAGTAATGGAGAATGAAGAGTGGTTATTTTTTATTTATTTATTTTTTTTACTGTTGACAATGTGGGCAATGTGGGTATTTCTTTTCCTTGGCTATATATTTGTAATGGGATTTGGGTAGGGAGGAGATGATAAGGTTGTAAAGGTTGTCTGATTGCTATGTCTTAGCTGATAGAAATTAGTTCATATTATACCACTGGTTAGTAACTGTATATATTAGTGCTTCTATACTGGGAAATTCCCATGTACTCTACAATTGGTTTGGTAAGTATTATTAATTAGGAAGAGGACTTTGGCTAGATGCCTTTTTTCCCCTCACCAGGCTGCATTTCTCTGGATTTCTTTATAATTTTTCAGAAACCTCTTCATCCTTGAAGACAATTTGAGCCTTGAAATCATAATATATCAGTACCCTCTGCTCTTGGGTTCCCTTCCTATGATTTCTCCCAGAATTTCTATTTAAAAGGAACATTTACCTTATGCCCTTTAGATAGGCAATGATGACAGAAAAGGAACATGGCAATTGTTGGAAGGATTTAGACCTGGAAAACAATATGGAAATATAACTAATATGCTTAATATCCCAAAGGGATCAAAGAAAAAGAGAAAGTTTCCATATGCACAAAAATATTCATAACATTTTTGTTATAGGAAAGAACTAGAATACAAGTGAGGGTACATCATTTCAGGTAATAGCTGAGTAATTTATGTAATGGAATCCTATAAGACATGGGAATAGTTTAAGAAAAACTTTAGAGATTTTGTGAATTGATACAGAGTAAATTAAGAAGCAGATGCTTCTCAACTCTGGACAGAGATGATAACAATAAACCATTTTACATTAAAGAGAGATATAGGAAATTCAGAAATGGACAGAATTAAGTAAGGCAGTGTTGTAACTAACATAATAAATTTGAATAAGAAAAAGAAACAAACGATACATAATGGAAGAAAAAGGCAAATTGTAAAGTTCTATATACATGTATATATTTTGCTATTTTTGCAAACTGAAATGTTCAGATTTTATCAAATTTCACATAAAAAAGATAATTTTTGAAAAAGTTTACTTCTAAATCCATTTAAACCCACTTTTATTTTTCTTTGGAAGTTCCTTCATAAGTTATTAAATTTCTTTTCATGAGATCAAGTAGTTTGCATTTTTTATTTTTGTCATGTTAAACTGATTATTTTATATTTATATTTTGCAGTTAAGTTTCAGGTCTTTTTTGCTATGTAGTAAAATTGTTTGTAGCAATTCCTTTAATTCTTCTTCACTTTTTTTGTGATAATCTGCACCATTGTATCTGGCAATTTGTTTTTTCTCTTTTTTAAATGAGATATTTGTGCTTCTTTTTTACTTATCTCGAATCCATTCCCAAATCAATTTAAAAAAAGAATAATTAAAGCCTTCAATAATATTATGAGCATTTTCCCAAATCAACTGAGACAATCTTTGTAAAGCACTTAGCATTGTTCCTAGGTCATAGTAAGTGGTAAATAAATGCATGTTTTTTTAATTATAATTTTTAAAAAAATTTTCAAAGCATCAGCATGGATAATTTGTCAACATTAACCCTTGCAAGACTAATGTGCTCCAATTTTCTCCTTTACCCCACCCCCTCTCCTAGATAGCAAGTAATCCATTATATTTTAAACATGGAAAAATATATGTTAAATCCAATATAGACATACATATTTATACAATCCTCTTGCTACACATGAAAAATCAAATCAAAATGGAAAAAAATTGAAAAGAAAAGAAAATACAAGAAAGTAACAACAAAAAGAGTGAAAATACTATGTTGTGATCCTACAGTCCTCTCTCTGACTACAGATGGCTCTCTTCATCACAAGATCATTGGAACTGGCCTGAATCACCTCATTATTGAAAAGAGCCATGTTCATCAGAATTGATCATTGTATAATCTTATTGTTGCTGTGTAAAATGATCTCCTGGTTCTGCTTATTTCCCTTAGCATCAGTTCACATAAGTCTCTCCAGGCCTTTCTGAAATCATCCTGCCTGTTGTTTCTTACAGAACAATAATATTCCATAACATTCATATACCATAACTTAATCAGCCGTTCTCCAATTGATGGGCATCCACTCAGTTTCCAGTTTCTAGCCACTACAGAAAGGGCTGCCACAAACATATTTGCACATGTGAGTCCTTTTCCCTCCTTTAAGATCTCTTTAGGATACAAGCCCAATAGAAACACTGATGGATCAAAGGGTATGCTCAATTTGATAGTCCTTTGGTCATAGTTCAAAATCATTCTCCAGAATGGTTGGATCAGTTCACAACTCCACCAGCAATGTATCAGTGTCCCAGTTTTCCCACATCTCCTTCAACATTTGTAATTCTCTTTCCTGTCATCTCAGCCAATCTCAGAGGTATGTAGTGGTACCTCAGAGTTATCTTAATTTGCATTTCTATGATCAATAATGATTTGGAGCACTTTTCATATGACTAGAAAAAGTTTTAATTTCTTCATCTAAAAATTGTCTGTTCATATCTTTTGACCATTTATCAGTTGGAAAATGGCTTGAATTCTTATAAATTTAAATGAGTTCTTTATATATTTTAGAAATGAGACCTTTAAGAGAACCTTTGAATATAAAAAATGTTTTCCCAGCTTATTGCTTCCTTTCTAATCTTGTCTGCGTTATTTGTTTGTACAAAACCTTTTTAACTTAATACAATCAAAATTACCTATGTTGTGTTCAATAATGAACTCCAGTTCTTCTTTGGCCACAAAGTCCTTCCTTCTCCACAGATTTGAGAGGTAAACTATTCTATGGTCCTCTAATTTGCTTATTTTTTCACTCTTTATGTGTAAATCATGAAACCATTTTGATCTTATCTTGGTATATGGTGTTAGGTGTGGGTTAATGCCTAGTTTCTGCCATACTAATTTCCAATTTTCAAAGCAGCTTTTGTCAAATAGTAAGTTTACTGTAAAAGCTGGGGTTTGGGGGTTTGTCAAACATGAGATTATTCTAGTCATTGACTATTTTGTCCTGTGAACCTAACTTACTCCCCTGATTGACTACTCTGTTTCTTAGCCAATACTATTTGATGACCACTGCTTTGTAATACAGTTTTAGGTCTGGCACAACTTTGCCACTTATATATTTTTTTCATTAATTCCCTTGAATTTTTAACTTTTTATTCTTTTTTTCTGCTCTCAATTGCTTTTTTTCATTATAACTTTTCATTTACAAGATATATGCACGGGTAATTTTTCAGCATTGATAATTGCAAAACCCTTTGTTCCAGTTTTCCCCCTCCTTCCTCAAAAGGCAGATTGAGCAATATTAATGACTTTTTATTCTTACAGATGAACTTTTTAATTATATTTTTTTAGCTCAGTAAACTATTTTCTTGGGAGTTTGATTGGTATGGCACTGAATAAGCAGATTAAATTAGGTAGTATTGTCATTTTTATTAAATTTGCTCATCCTATCCATGAGCACTTGATATTTTTGCAATTTATTGTATCTGACTTAATTTGTGTGGAAAATGTTTTGTAGTAGTGTTCATATAGTTCCTGACTTTTCCTTAGGTAGTAGACTTCTAAATATTTTATTGACAACAGTTATTTTAAATGGAATTTCTTTTTGTGTCTCTTGCTGCTGGATGTGTCTCTTGCTGCTGGATTTTGTTGTTAATATATGAAAACCTTGATTTATGTGGCTTTATTTTGTATCCTGCAAACTTGCTAAAGTTGTGTATTTTTTCTAGTGGTTCTTTTAGTTAAATCTCTAGGTTTTTCTAAGTATATCATTATGTCATCTGCAAAGAGTAATAAGTTGATGTCCTCATTAGCTATTCTAATTCCTTTAATCTGTTTTTCTTCTCTTATTGCCAAAGCTAATATTTCTTCAATTTTTCTATTCAATATTGAATGGATAGGCTTGTTTTTTCCTGATCTTATTGGGAATGGTTCTATTTTGTCCCTATCACATATGATGCTTACTGCTACTGCTCATTTTAAGGTAAAATCCATTTATTTCTATACTCTCTAGTGTTTTTAATAGGAATAGGTGTTAGATTTTATCAAATGCTTTTTATGCATCTATTGAGATAATTATATGATTTTTTTTTTTTTAGTTTGATACTGATAATAGTTTTCATAATAATGAACCAGCCCTGGATTCCTGGTATAAATCCTACTTGGTTGTGATGCATTATCTTTTGGATGACTTTCTGTAATCTCTTTGCTAATATTTTATTTAAGATTTTTTGCATCAATATTCATTAGGGAAATAGGTCTATAATTTTCTTTTTCTGTTTTCAAGCTACTTGGTAAACCAAGTAAACCTAAAGTTACCCACACAATATTTGTGTCATAAAAGGAATTTGGCAGGACTCCTTCTTTCCCTGTTTTTTCAGATCATTTGCATAGTATTGAAATTAATTGTTCTTTAAATGTTTGATATAATTCGTATGTAAATTCATCTGGCCCTGGGGATTTTTTCTTTGGGAGTTGATTAATAGCTTGTTCTATTTCTTTTTTCTAAAATGGGGCTATTTAAGCAATTTATTTCCTATTCTGTTTATCTGGGCAACATATATTTTTGTAGATATACCTCCATTTCCATTAGATTATCAAATTTATTGACATGTAGCTGGGAAAAATAACCTCTAATTATTGTTCTAATTTCCTCTTTATTGGTGGAAATTTCTCCCTTTTCATTTTTGAGACTAGCAATTTGATTTTCTTCTTTCCTTTTTCTAATTAAATTAACTAAAGGTTTATCTATTTTTTTTCATAAAACCAACTCTTAGTTTTATTCAGTGGTTTTCTTACTTTCAATTTTATTAATCTCCCCTTTTATTTTCAGAATTTTAAATTTGGCATTTAATTGGGGATTTTTCATTTGTTCTTTTTTCTAGCTTTTTTAGTTGTAAACTCAATTCATTGATCTTCTTTCTCTCTATTTTAAGTAAGTAAGCACTTAGAGATATAAAATTTCCTCTAATAACTGCTTTGGCTGCATCCCACTTTGGTATGTTGTATTATTATTGTCATTTTCTTGGATGAAATTATCCATTGTGTCTATGATTTGTTGTTTCACCCACTCACTCTTTTGATCCATTAGATTCCATTAGTCCATTCTTGCAAAAACATCCATAGAAGCATTTTCAGTGGTAACAAAGAACTGAAAAGTTTAAAAAGTCCATCAATTGTTCAATAACTAAGTATACTGTGATATATGGAAATAACTGGAATGCAATAATAAATGAAAATTCACAAAAATTCAAGGAAACTTGAAAGAATATGTATATAGAGTAAAACATACAGAAATAAAAGAACAATGTACATGATTATAACAATGTAAATGAAAAGATCACTAAAAGTAAACTGAAATTTGAGTATTTTGAAAAACAATAATGGTCCCACAGAAAACATAACAAAAAACATTTTCCTTCTCTTGGCAGCAAATCAGGGTACTACTGGTTAGAATTGTATTGAAATTACCAAATAAAACTATTATAACCAATATTATTCATTATTTTTTCCTTCAATTTCCAGAATTAAATAATGAAAGCTATAATAGAGGCAATATTTTCACTAGTTACTATAATGTAAAAACAAAATATATCAAAATTTATTTTTAAAGAAATGAGCTTTCCCCCCCTTACATGACATTTCTTTTGTAGATAATCCTTCCTATCTTCTACAAAAAGAGACATTTCTATAGCAAATAAAAAGAAAAGAGGAAATAATAAAGGAAGCAAGGAAGGAAGGAAGGAAGGAAGGAAGGAAGGAAGGAAGGAAGGAAGGAAGGAAGGAAGGAAGGAAAGAACGAACGAAGGAACGAAGGGAGATAGGGAGGAAGGGAGATAGGAAAGAAGGGAAATAGGAAGGAAGGAAGGAAGGAAGGAAGGAAGGAAGGAAGGAAGGAAGGAAGGAAGGAAGGAAGGAAGGAAGGAAGGAAGGAAGGAAGGAAGGAAGGGAGATAGGGAGGAAGGGAGATAGGAAGGAAGGGAGATAGGAAGGAAGGAAAGAAAAGTGAGAGAAGTAGGGTCCTTATATGTTTAAATTAATGTTAAGCACTCTAGTCAAATTTCCTACTGAAGAAGGGGTTTTGAATGTTCTTAAGCTCTTACACGGCATATTGTCTAGTGCTGATTCTATTCCAGATGATATTTATAAGGCTGGGGTTCACTGCTCTTACAAATGGCACCTGAAATCTTCTGGAGAAGTGGGCTGAAGGAGTGTTGAAAATGAGAATCTGGAAGTCAAATTTTAAAAAGTAAAAAAATAAATAAAATAAATAAATAATAAAAATAAAATGTTTGTAACATCTGTTATACCTTAATATTTTTTTCTTTCTAATTTAAAATCATTTCTCTTAATTTACCTACTTGTAGGTCAGAATTTTATCTGAGTTTATTTCTACAGATCTTAGGGGATTTTAATATTGCTTTATTTTTTTTCTCCTTATGTTTTCTTATTGCTTATTTCCTGGCTTATCCTGCTTTGATGTCAGCTTTATTCCCAGGGACAGACCTCAAAAGTATCTCAACCTTCTGCTTTTGTGGGTAATTTAATTTTCATCAATCTTACTCTCTGTCCCAAGTCACTTCTAGAGTTTCAGGACTGACTTTAGCAAGATTTTCATCCCTCTTGTCCCCCTCCTTCCCCGCCCCAAACTTATCCTAGGTTTCTTTGTTCTTTAGTCAACATTTGATTTTTTGTATTTTTGGAAAGCTAGTTGGATGTTACTGGCAAAGTCTCTGTGGACTTGTGGTTTCCAAACCTACTGGCTACTCAAAGTAGCAGAAAAGTAGCATCTTCCTATACCTTTGACTCCTCTGCTTTCACATTGACTCTCTCTCCTTATGTTCAGCAACAGATGGTTAAAAAAAAAAAAAAAAAAAAAAAAAAAAAAAAAAAAAACTGAACATATCCTAATGATCTTTCTACCCATGCTTATCCCATGAATTATGAAAGTGCAATAAATAAATGTCCCAAGAAATAATAAATCTTCTTGCTTTTTTGAGGACCATAAAAACAGTTCCACCAACTCTTTTATTTGCCTATCGATCCAGGACTTATGATCCATTCTTCCTCTTAAATGAAATTTCCCTGTATCTTCAAGTTTCATTTACAGTGAAAATATCAATATTCCTATGGTTCAGTATTTTAGGTAAAATGACAACCTTTTGGTCAGTGGACAAGGCTCTCATATTTAGATACTGATAACGTAAATTAGTGTTTATAGTGCACAAATTGTTCAGTAGCTTCTGCCACTTTTTATACAACTCAATCAATAATTAATTATTAAATGTTCATTATGTACCAGATATTGTGCTAAGTGTTGAGAATACAAATAAAGGGGGGGGAAACAATTTTTGTCCTCTTAACAGCTTACGTTTTAATAGGAAAGACAATCTGCAAATAAATAAATGAATTTATTTTAAACCCATAGAAGATTTATTATTTGAACACAAAGATGTGAAGGTCATTTTAAAACCATAGCTTTCAATATTTGCCTTGGACAAATAATCCATTATCTGTTCCAAATTTTATTATATTTACCTATCCTGGTTTTCTGTTATTAGAACAATTCTTGAAGCCTTTCTAGCATGTTAGAACTAGACAAAGTTACATTCCAATAGGAAAGCATTCAAGAATACAACATATCTTCTAAATTATGATGAGATTGGGACTTTAGTGGACATATTGTTTTTAATAGTAGCTTAATGAATATTTAATTTAATTGTACAAGGCAGGCTCTTCTTTTTGTAGATATCTCTACTCTTTAGAAAGTTAATCTACCTTTACACTGAACTAAAATCTGCCTCAACTAACTGACTTAGTTCTACCTAGAATAAGCTAATTTTCTCATCCACATGAGAGTCTGTCAGATGTTTGAAAGCATCAATTATGTCCTTTCTTAATATTGCCTCCACTTCAGCCTAAAACATATATAGATCCTTTGACTATTGCCATATGGAATGATCTTAATTCTCATTAATCTTTGTTGTATTTTTGACTATGTGTCATCTTATTCATGCACATCTTAAGATGTGATATGCAGATCTGTACATAATATTCCAGATGGAATCGAATCAGTGGGGAATACATTGGGACTTTCACCTCTCTTGCTGTGAATAGTATTTCTATTAATTTAACTCAGGATCACATTTGTTGTCTTGATAGTCATAACATCCTATGCCATTGTCTCCCATGTCATGCAATCAATTCTAATGTTCTTAAGAGAACAAAGTGATCCTTTTTTATGTATATATGTGTACATACAAACACATATATGTAATCATTTCACATATTGAGGTTAATTATTATCATTTTGTACTTGTTCAATTGAATTTATTTAGATGTCAAATTTTATATTTATTATTGTTGGAGTAGTTATCCTATTAAGGTTCTCCTTGGTACATTTGTCTATTTTTCTTTCAAAGCTACAGGACATTTTGGAATCTGTTTTCTGTCATACAATGATTGTATTGGCAATCCATCTCAGACTTGGTTTGTCTATAGATCAAATAAACATGTCAGTAATGCTTTTAGCCATGAAAATTTTAAATCAATAATTGCTAAGAATGAACCCTGAAATCTGTGATCAGAATCAATGCCAATCTATATGGACTTTAGTCCTTAGTTTGCTTGAATCTATGTTCACAGTTATTCAAATTGTTACAATTTCTCCTGATGGGACTTGCTTCTTTGTATCTCTTAATTTTTTTTCATGACATCTATTCTCTTTCTAAAGCATATAGAGGAGATCCAAATCCATTACTGTTGTAGGGATGCATCCTGTTTACCTCATTATCAATATGTGTTAGGTTCTTACTAAGTGCTAATGAGATAATGAGATATTAGGCTCTTATTAAGTGCTAAGTCAGTACTTGACAATTCTCTAGTTCCAGCCCTTATGGGAGTTTTACTTGTGAATTCCTGGGGGAGGAGCTTGCATGCTTAGGAGGAGCAAGTTCATTGGTTGAAGTAATTTTTCCCAGAAGCCCTTGCATAGTCCCATGCCCATTCTGTGGAAGGATAAAAGAGGGAAGTCACTACTCAGCACGGGAGTTAATGGCAACTGTCTGGAGACAACGGTTCTCTACAGGAAGAAGAATCTGTCTGAGAGATTTGAGTTGACACAGCAGATCTCCTTCAGAGAGAGATAGGCAGCTTCTAGAGACCACAGCAGGTTACAAATTGGCGTCCACAACGTGGGGCAAGAGTTAAGTACAATTCTGAGCAACAGGAGCATTTCCCATCTCCTCCTTCAATTAACCCTTCAGGGGTGGAGCAAGGAGGAGGAGGGGAAGAGTCAGAAACAAACAGAATTGCCTGTGAAGCAGCCTAAGTCTATGACAAGATTAGAAAAAGCATTGTTTAAAGCTAAGAGAGAAGGACAAGATATAAGTGATTTTATACATGCATATCCTGTGATTGAAGATATTGACTCTGTAGGTCATAAAAGGAGAAAATATGCACCTTTAGATTTGAATAAAATTAAAGATTTGACAAAAGGTTGTACCCTTTATGGGGCTACATCAGCTTATATTAAAATGTTATTAGATGGTTTGTCTTATGAAGTCCTAACCCCGAATGATTGGAAATCCATAGCAAGGACATGTCTAGAACCTGGAGAAAATTTGTTATGGCTTGTGGAGTTTCATGAATTATGTAAAATCCAAGTCAGATGCAATTTGGAAATAGGAGTTAACACAAAATTCACTTTTGAGCACTTAGCTGGTGAAGGTCGGTATGGAGAGAATTCAGAACAGATTAATTATACCATGACAATATATGAGCAAATTGCTAAGGCTGCAATAAAAGCTTGGGGTGTCCTCCCTGGACAGAAAGATTGCAGAGAGGCTTTCACTAAAATAGAGCAAGGTCCCAATGAGCCTTTTGCAGATTTTGTGGGACATTTGCAAACTGCTGTCAAAAGAACTATTGGAGAAAATGCAGCTACAGAAATAATGACCAGACAATTGGCTAAGGAAAATGCCAATGAGATTTGCAAAAGAATTATATGGGGATTAGACAAAGATGCTCCTTTAGAGGAGATCATAAGACGCTGTGCTACCGTGGGAACAAATGCTTTTTACACCCGGAAAATGATGAACATGGAAAGACAGGGTCCCTCCTGGCAAGGGACTTCTAGAGAAACTAGGCAATGTTTTCAATGTGGAAAAATTGGACATCTAAGAGCTCAGTGTAAATATGGAGATACAGTGAGAAGACAAGGTGAGAGAAGACCTAAAACCCCATGCCCGAAATGTCACAAGGGCCTCCACTGGGCCTCTGAATGTAGATTGACCCAGGGAAATGAGAGGTGGGGCCCAGCTTCAGCCCGCCCAAATGGGGCATTATGGCAGCCGAGGTTACATCCAGAGAATTTTAAGACATGATCAATCAGCCAAAAGGGAATCAGATGGAAGAAAGGGATTGAAATTAGGAAAAATAGAGTTGTGTGCAGTAGAGACTACCGAGATACTCCCTGGAGAAGTGAAATCTGTTCTTGTTGAGCCTATGGATCCTTTGCCTCCAGGCACAGTAGGCTTGACCATTTCACCTTCTGAGAGTGCCTACAAAACAGTGTCCATCCATACACTGATGTGGGAAACTGGAGAATGTGTAGCTAATATCCCAGTCACTAACACAGGTAGACAAAGTGTGATTTATCAACCAGGAGAAGTAGTAGCATCAGGCTTATTGTTACGTACCCCTAATAAGCAACCTGGTGATAGTCGCCTAGATTCTGACTCCAATGAACAAAATCCAGGAATATATTGGACAGCAGCTGTGACAGCTGACCCACCTATGCTTACTATTTATATAAATGGAATACCATTTGAAGGATTGGTAGACACGGGTGCAGATAGTACAGTTATTAGAGGTGCCAATTGGCCCAGTCACTGGCCAAAGATTAAAGCAGACACCTACATGTCTGGGGTAGGAGGATCAATAGCAGCAGAAGTTAGTGCTAGGCCTTTGAGATGGACATTTGAAGGTGAAACAGGAGTTTTTACTCCTTTTGTGGTTGAAAAAATCCCCATCAATCTGTGGGGAAGAGACATTTTATAGCAGATAGGATTACAAATAAGCACTTTGGCTTTTTAGGCAGGGCTGCTATTGAAGGCCTACCTGCACTTTTACCGGTTCCTATTCAGTGGAAGACTGATTCACCAGTGTGGGTAGAACAGTGGTCCTTAAGAAGTGATAAAATTCAGGCCTTATGAGACATAGTGAACGAACAACTTGACCAAGGACAGTTGCGGCCTTCTCTAAGTCCTTGGAATTCCCCAATATTTGTGGTGAAAAAGAAATCTGGAAAATGGAGGATGTTAACTGATCTAAGAAGAGTAAATGAACAGATGGAAACTATGGGAACTCTTCAGCCTGGACTTCCATCTCCTACTCAGTTGCCAAGAGAATGGCCTCTATGGGTTATAGACATTAAGGATTGTTTCTATTCTATCCCTCTAGATAAGGAGGATATAAAAAGATTTGCTTTTTCAGTGCCTAGTGTTAATTTGGCTGAACCTTATAAAAGATATGAATGGACAGTTTTGCCACAGGGAATGCAAAACAGCCCTACTATGTGCCAAATGTATGTTGCTGCTGCTCTTGCTCCAATAAGAAAAGCATTTCCAAAAGTAATATTGTTACATTATATGGATGATATTTTGGGATGTGCACCTGAGGAACAAATGTTAGAAGCATGTCTACAAAAGACCATGGAAATACTAAAGTACTATAAACTGTATATAGCTACAGAAAAAATTCAAAGATATGCTCCTTTTCAATATTTAGGATATAAAGTATATCCTAAGACACTCACAGTACAAAAGCTTTCTTTGAGAACAGAGAAGTTGAACACCTTAAATGATTTCCAAAAATTAATAGGAGATATCCAATGGATGCATCCAGTGTTAGGCTTAACTACCAATCAACTACAACCTCTATATGACATTTTAAGGGGAGACAGTGCTTTAAATTCACCACACCAGCTTACAACAGAAGCACAAGAGGCTTTGAGAGAAATTGAACTGGCTTTATCCAATGTGGTTGAAAGAGTCACTCAAAAACCCTTGGAAATATCAGTTTTTGCTACAAAAGAGGCACCCACAGCAGTCCTTCATCAAGGATTGTGTGATTTAGTGAGTGAACCTCCCAGCACAACCAGAACAAAGCCTTACTCCTTACCCAGTGGTTGTGGCTAGGATTTTATTAAAGGCTATTAAGAGAGTAATACAATTATCTGGAATAAATCCTGAGAAAATATACTAACGCACAAATTAATGTATGCTGTGAGACCATCCCAGAATGGCAAATTTTATTGGCCACCGCTCCAAATTTTGCACATGGATCTCCATTAAAGATAACCCGGCTACTACATAATTGGCGATGGATCTTTGAAGAAAAGATTTCTAAGGTTCCTCTTAAAGGACCAACAATCTTTACAGACGCCTCCAAAGAAAAATATTTGTGCTGTATACTCTCATGATTTAACCATAAAGAGAGTAGTCAGGACTCCTTTTCAGTCCACTCAACAGAATGAATTATTGGCTATCATGCTAGCTCTTACTTATCCCAGGAGATGTAAATATAATTACTGATTCAGCCTATTCAGTAGGTATAGTACAAAGAATTGACACATCCCAATAAAATTTGCAGTCTCTAATATTTATCAGCTCTTTAAGGAACTTCAAGAGCAAGTGAGAAAACATCCATTTATATCTTGCATGTCCATTCACATAGTGGACTTCCAGGTCCTATTTTTGATGGAAATTCAAAGGCAGATAGCCTTCTAACCATATTAGCCAGTAGTCCTTTATTTCAGGAAACACAAGAATCTCATTCTAAATATCATCAGGCTGCTCGAGCTTTATGTTTACAATTTGGAATCACAAGAGAGGAAGCTAGAGCATAGTAAAAAGCTGTAAACTTGTCTTCCTTTCCACGCTCCTACACTCCCTCCAGGGAAGAATCCTCGTGGTTTGAGACCTAATGAAATCTGGCAAATGGATGTAACCCACTATAAATCTTTTGGTCATCTGTCTTTCATCCACATGGTAGTAGATACCTTTTCAGGATTTACTTTTGCAGTGCCAACAGCAAAAGAGACAGCCCGAGTGGTCACTGAATTCCTTATCCAAGCATTTGCAATTATGGGTGTGCCACAAGAAATAAAAACAGATAATGGACCTGTATATAGTTCTAAACATTTTGCGCACTTCTGTGCGCAGTATAAGATATTACACATTACTGGAAAACCTTTTTATCTTCAAGGTCAGGCAATAGAAGAGAGAAGAAACAGAGACATTAAGACACTCCTCCAAAAATAAAAGAAAGGGGGAGCCACAGGTAGCCCTAGGGAACTTCTAAATTTAATTCTCTATACCATTAATTTTCTAATTTTTGACAAAGATGCACTGGCTCCAGCAGACAGATTTTATAACCCACCAGAAAGGCAGTGTCCAGTGCGAGCAGCTCCACTGTCCTTAGATAATCGCCAGGTGATGTGGAGAGACCCAGAAAGTGGTGAATGGAAGGGACCAGATAGGTTAACTGCCTGGGGGAGAGGGTTTGCTTGTATTTCTTCAGATGGAGAAGGAATCAGATGGGTGCCAATGAGTCGTATTTGCCTTGTCCATTGGAGAGAGACAGAAAAAGAGAAAGACCTCAAAACAAAGGAGAAAATCTAAGAAACACCTGACACTGAAAGAGCATGTCTAATAAGAATACTGTTAAAGAACTTTAAAAACCAGCAGGAATCATTGGATTTCCTAAAACAAGATGATACTAATGGACAATGGACTTATAGACATTTATAAATTCTAAATTTATGATTACTTGATCATGTTATTTGTTACATACTTCTAGTATATGTTATGTTACTATGTTACTATATGTTTATGTAATCTATGTAATTATGTGTAATGCCTCCCATATTGATGGATTTATATTTCAAGGTCATGACCACCCTATGTTCTAAATCAAAAGAAAGGGGGAGATGTTATGTTCTTACTAAGTGCTAAGTCAGTACTTGACAATTCTCTAGTTCCAGCCTTTACTGCGAGTTTTACTTATGAATTTCTGGGGAAGAGTTTGCATGCTTAGGAGGAGCAAGTTAATTGGTTGAAGTAATTTTTCCCAGAAGCCCTTGCATTATCCCACACCCATTCTCTGGGAAGATAAAAGAGGGAAGTCATTACTCTGCATGAGAGTTAATGGCAACTGTTCTCTACAGGAAGAAGAATCTGTCTGAGAGATTTAAGTTGACACAGCAGATCTCCTCCCAGAGAGCGATAGGCAGCTTGTGGAGACAACAGCAGGTTACAAATATGCACATCCCTGGAAAGTACATTGTCAAGGTAAATGAATTTATTCCACAGTATTTGACACTTTATTTGTTGTGTTGTTGATTTCTCATATAGCTGGTGAGGTTCTGACTGATTGAATATTGTTCTTGTATAGTGTTAATTGTTAGGCCAAAATTAGCACAGGGCACAGAGAATATGATCTACATATCATTGCATTTTAGCTTTGGAAGCTGCAGTGAGTGCACAATTATTTTCAAATAAAAAAATCATTCACCAATATTCCCTCCATTTTAGTTCTGGCTTGTGGCCTTTTCAAGTTGAAGAATTCCCATCAATGTGATAGCTGACCTTAATGCCAGGTTTGACTTTATTGAAGACATTTGGCAACATGACTGAAAACATCATGCTAAAAATCATGGGAGCAAGCACCCAATTTTGTTTCACTCCATTGGTACTAGAAAAACATGAGAGCATCATACATTATCCAGAATCCAGGCAAACATGCCCCGATGAAATTGATGTAAAATACTGATGAACTTTTCTGGGAAAACAAATTTTGGTGTACTTTTCCATAAGCCTTCATGATTGATAGTATCAGAGGCAAATCTACAAATTGTATACAGATGCTGTTGCTGGCATTTCCTCTGACGTTGTTAAGCAGTAACACCATGTTGATTGTTGCTCAGTTCCATCAGAAAACATATAGGCTCACAGATAGATGACCATGGGAAGGATCATCCTATTGGGACTCTGGCAAGAATCTTGCCAGAAATGATTAAGAGAGGGATCCACCCTGTGATTGTCACAGGACAATATGTTTCCTGTATCCTTATAGAAGTTAACAAAGAAACCATAATTAAATTTTAAAATAATAATAATCATAAAACTTTTAAAAATTAAAAAAAAAGTTAACAAAGGATACATATTTGGACTCCTGGGGGACAGCTTCCTCTTGTCATATAACATAGAAAATTTCAGTCAGTTTTTATATGAGCCATAGACCTTTCACCTTATAAACAGCTAGAGAAGAGTCAGCACCAGGTGCTTTACCCCACTAAAGGAGACTAATGGTATCCAAAACTTTTTTTTTTTTTTTCAGTTGGGACTTCAGCAAAGGAGGGATTGAGGAATGACTTCAGCATTGATTGATGATGATCTGTTGAGAACCCTATGGAAATGGCAGACCACGAGGTGATTGAATGGAAAATCTGGGCTTAGAGTCAGAAGGACCCAAGGCCAAATTTTGACTCAAATATTTACTAGTTCCAAGATCCTGGGAAAACACTTCTTTTGCTTACTTCAGCTTTTTCAACTGTAGAATGGAGATAATAAAAGTAACTACATCCTATAGTTATTGTGAGGATCAGGTGAAATATTTATAAATTACTTAGCACAGTGCCTGACACATAGTAGACATTTAATAAATATCTATTTCCTTCCTCTCTTCATCCTTCCCTTTATCTTTTCCTTCCCTTCACCATTTCCTTCCTTCCTTCCTTCCTTCCTTCCTTCCTTCCTTCCTTCCTTCCTTCCTTCCTTCCTGCCTTCCTTCCTGCCTTCCTTCCTGCCTTCCTTCCTGCCTTCCTTCCTGCCTTCCTTCCTGCCTTCCTTCCTGCCTTCCTTCCTGCCTTCCTTCCTGCCTTCCTTCCTGCATTCCTTCCTGCCTTCCTTCCTGCATTCCTTCATTTCTTCCTTATCTAACTTGTCATGAATCTTTCATAAAGATCTACATTTTAATCTAAGTTGTTTCTCTCTAAAATATATATCCTTGTCCTTGATCTCTTCGTACAAAATAGCATAAGCTATTATAACCAGCTAAGTAAGAATCAAGCGACAACTTTCTGTTCCAAAAACTGCCAGATTTGCTTTTCTCAGGTTCAATTGATTCACCTTTGTAATAAAAGCAGCATAATAGTCAAATTACCTCTAATGAGACTTTCTAACTTCTCCCTTTAAAGATCTGTGGGCATTTTGATGTGTTTTCCTCCTTTTTCTTTTTTTCTACTTGACTTCTTTTCTTTAAGTCTGCAAAAGAGACAATGGCTCAGCTTAAAACTGTGTATCCTTTTCCTTATGAGATGAGGAATCAAGGTTTCCACCCATTTAAGATGTGATTATTGTGCTAAGGCTTTGGACACATGAAATGAGAATTATACTTACTGTTCTGGGATGGTGAAGAGATAGACCAGTCTCACATCTTTCCTGACATCATTGACCTTTGATAACTAAGAAAGGTACTTTTCCCTGAATATGCTTAAAGGAGGGGAAGCTTAGCTATTTGAAACATATTACCTAATAAGTTGACACATCACAGTAAAGATAATAAAGAATTGAAGGGAATACGCACCTATAATATGCCCTTGTTCTAAACATTTTTTTAAAAATATCTCCTTTGACTCTCTCAATAACTATGAGAGGTGGGTGTTATTATTACATCCATTTTACAATTATGGAAGATGAGACAAATTAGTGTGAAGTGACTTGTCCAGGATCATGCAGCTAATACGTATCTAAGGTCAGATTTGAATTCAGGTCTTCCTGATTGCCAAACCAGTACTCTATCTATAATACCAGCAGTTGCCTATCAGACTTATTCTTGAAGTCAGAGACATCTGAGTTCAAGTCCCACTTCAACACTTACTGGCTACATGATCCTCATCCTCATCCAGTTAATTAATTTTGCTAGGCTACTCTATAGCACTGCCAGTTTCAAGCAGGTACTGGCCTTTATTAGTAGAGGCAGTTCCTCAGTAAGGACTTTTTGTATTGATTAAATCACACAACCCATCAAACAAGCAAACGAATAAGCTCCCTATTTATTAGCACTGATAGAAAAAAGGAAGAAAAAATCTATTAGAGAAATATATCCTGACATACTCTTAGACCCCTCTGGAATATGTGTATAGGGTATATAACTGAGAATTTTAAAAAAACATTACCAATCAAAAAAGTTTTGTTATTGAAACACAGGATACTTGAATGCTAAACTTGGATTTTCATTCAATAACAGTTGTGGGAGGTTTGTTGTTTTGTTCTTGTTATTTTTCTTCAATGAGGTCATTGCACATCCTCATGTATCAATAGTTCTACTTGTAAAATGGGAGATGTTGAGAAAATTATATGATAAACAGTGTGAAAATACTTTGCTATTAACAAATGCTAAAGAGATGAAATGCATTCATTCTCTATTGTCTTAACTTCCCGATTTTTAGCCCAAGGTGTGACTCAGACTCATATGCCAGACAAAAGTTTCTCCAGGGTTAAAGAGAATACAGTGCTTGGGGATCAAGGCAGAAAGATGCTCAGTAAATCAATGGCAGGATCATTCCAGATGTAGAGGAGACATCACAGGAGAGCAGTATATATGCCACCTGCCAGCTGCCCACCTCTCATCAGTGCCATGAGGATTAATGAGGAGTTAATCATGTGATATCCCTGGGGGAAAAGGATTCTGTAAGGATGAAGGACTATTGAACCAGCCATATGTTACTTGAAGTGTACAAGCCACTTCTGATTGGGAGGATTATAGGTTAATAAAACTCACAAATGGGCAATGATGGAATCATTGTTCCCTGGTTAAAGGAGCTTCTTTTCCAAAACAGATTATCAATGACTTGAACCATGGATTCCTGATGTTTGCCATTGTTTTGAACTTTTTTGAAAGATGTGAGATGAAGGGAAAGAAAGATGCGAAAGTTGAGAGTCAGGATCAAATAGCTTCCCTCTTGGTTGATTGGTAGAATCTTCTCCAGATTTTAGTGATATAAAGATTCTAGAGGCCTATAATTCTTGGGCAACTTCTGGTCAAGATGGCACAAAGAATAGGAGCAACTTAACCTATTTCATACATATAATCTATTTTTTAAAATAACAGGAGTATCAAATGGAATAATGGTTAGGAAATAAAAGCAAAACCTAAAGTAATTACTTCTATCCAGACGGATTTAGCCAAAGGGGACTCCCAGAAATCACAAGGCACTAAATAGTACTGTCCAGAGAAACAAGGGCAGGTATAGTGGTTGGATCTCTCTTATCTCCAATAATCTCATATCGTTCTATCCAGAAAGCCTCAGAATGATCAAGCATCACTAAGAAATGGTATTTCAGTGAGGAGGCTCCTAAGTGATTAAGTATCTACAAAGCACTGGACCTGACATAGAGACAGGTTTCAATAGAATAGGAAAATCCTATTGGCAAAATGGTAATGAATTCATATGCCTTGGTACCTTTGAGAGTTTGTAGCAAGTTGACAAGAAGTACCTCTGACAACCCTAAAGATCTCAGTGATCTATAGGCAGAACATTAAGAAAAGAATACACCGGAATAAAGATATGTATATGTTATGTGATGCTGTCCAGAACAAAAGCCTAGAGAAGAATTATTCTACTAAGACTACAGATATATCTCCAGAGATAAATCTATGGCTTGGCCACAAGATCCATTAGAATTTGTAGAAGAGATAGGAAAAAATGTATTCTATACAGGCACATTTATTTATTTATCCAATTATTTGTTTGTCTATTTGTTCAATTATGAAAAATCATAAACAGAAGAATTGCAAGGAAAACAAATAATTTAGAACAGACAGTAGACATTTTTACCCAATTAATATGCTCTCTGAAAATTACAATAGGCAAAATAGAAACCAATGAATCCATTACACAAAGGATGTGAGACCAAATTCAAGAGTGAAAAAAATAGATTAAATACAAAATATCTCTTCCAAAGTAATAAATCTTAAAAAATAGATTGAAGAGGGAAAAAATAACCATCTGATTACCTAAAAAAATTACTAAAAAGCCAGAATACCATAATTCTATTTTTAAATATATTTTAACATTTTGAGTTCCAAATTCTATCTCTCCCTACCTTTTTTCTTCCCTGAGACAATGGAATAATTTTTTATAGATGTTCAATTATGTAAATGTTTCTATATTACTTATTTTGTACAAGAAAACTTGAATATAAGAAAAAATGGAAAGAAAGTAAAAAAAAATTGCAGGCTTCTATTTGTATTTAAACAATATCTGAGGTTAGTGAATAATTCTATTAACAGTAAAAAAAAAAATAAAAAAGCTCAAATAGTTATTTATGATGAAAAAGCCATAGCTGAGAAAAATTTTTGAAATGCAAAATCATGAGTAAAGATTAACAACAAATGTAAACACACTAAACTACAGTAAATAGAAATAGCCTTTCGCACTCTAATAAGGAGAGGAAAATCAAATGCTCTCTTACAACTCTATCTTCAATGGTCATAATGGGATTAAAAAAAAAAACAACTAAAGATTATAGGATAATTTTAATGGGATGATTTTGTTTTGATGATCTTAAAGGAAAGAGAGGGAGTAAAGACATATAAAAGGGGAGAAAGGAGGAAGTAAGGATATAACTTGTTATTTCACAAATAACAGTATGGGTAAAAACACTTTGCAAAAATCAAGGATAGAGTGAGGAGTAAATGTCATATGAATTTCCTTTTCATTTGAACCAATGAACTTAAAGCCAGGAAGGAGGAAGAGAAATATATTTGGGGCAAAGGAAGTAATATAAAGCCACCAAAGAGCTTTATGAACACATGGGAAGAAGAGGCAGTTAAATCATCCAGTGCTGATTTTAATATTTGCTAACTTCTTACTCCCAAGGGTATTGAGAGAATTAATGAGCTAATATCTATAAAGTACTCAGAGACTACCAAATGAAAGGCACCAAGCCAGTCTCAGGTAGTATTTTAATTTCATTAAATGTTTATTAAACATCGTAGAGAATATATAGGTAGAAATGGTCCATACCCAGTGGGTTTAGAATCTAGAAATACTAATTATTATTAATCATCCTGAGATAAACAATGAGTCCTAAAGTTTCAGGACAAGCTAGAGGATAGAAACCAGGCCTGGGCTCATCTTCTGATCTCTTCTTTTTTAAAGCATCCTCTGTGGTAATAGATAAAAGTTAATCAAGTGAGATAAACAGGTTATGTAACTAAAGTCAGCACCATCAGTTCCAGGCCCTAATGATACCAACTTTCTATAGCAATATAATACTATCCCATCATTGGAAAAGATGTCTTCAAGACCAATCTCATTTTTTATTCCATTCCTATTTCTGATTTCTCTTTACAACATACTCAACCAGAGAGACACATCCAGAGATAACAGAGTGGAGATACTTTGCTAGTGTGAATTATATTCAGTTTAACACTAGGAACAAGGCAATTAGAAAAGGGGATCCAATTTAGAAAAACACATTTTTTCTCTCATTATAAAAACAAAAGAAAGAAACAAAAATCTCAGAATTGGAAAGTATCTCAAAAGCTATTTCATCCATATATGTGTGAACTCTGCTTATATCATTCCCATCTTTAAAAGATCCTCACTTGAGCCATCATCATATGTCCCTCCTCCCTCTGAATGTCCTAAATATCTTTAGGACATTAATCAATGTCCTAAAAATGATATTTAACCTTCTTTCTATCAAACCTTTTAAAGATGGTTTCTAATTTCATCTCTTAACTTTTCTCTTGAAACGTTTGTCTCTAATTTGTCAGATCCAATCAGCTCTTCTTTATTTTCATTCTTGACCTTTTACAAAATTTGTTAAGCACCTTGTTATTCTAGATATTCTGAGTTTTCATGATACTGTTCACTTTTATTTTCTTCCTCCCTTTGTTAATGTTCCTTTTCAATTTCCTCTTCTGGGTGCCCTTTCAAATCCAACCATTTAACTGTGAGTCTTCTTCAAAGGCTTTACTCTCAGCCAGTCAGAAAACAAGCATTTATTTTATTCTTACCATGTTCTAGGAACTGTGCTATACATTAGATATAAAAAATAGAAGCAGAAAGAAATACAGGACCTGCCTTCAAAGAGCATATAATCTAAAGGGAGAAGACAAAAAAATAGCAAAAGGGTGGGGGGGAAATTATTCTGTATCAGAATGTGATAAAATTCAGTGAACAAGAATCTGTGATATAGCCTAGAAAGGAATGAGAGAGTCCTTTTTCTTCCTCCATCTATTTTGCTGACCTTATTAGCTCAGATTGGTCCAATTATCATTTATACAACTTATTCTCAGATCTACCACTCCCCCCAGTTATTTTCCCAAATGCATTGCCTACCTACATCATTATTTGCCCTTTGTACAGATTTGAACCAGATTTCCTGTGTATTTTGAATGTTAACATTTTAAAACAGAGCCATTTATCTTGCCCCCAAAAACTCACTCTTTCCAAATTTCCTCATTTCTTTAAAGGGCAACACCATCTTTCCACTTACCCAAATTCACAATTTTGATGGTGTTCTTGCCTTTTCACTCTTCATCTCTTCATCTATTGAATATATTGCCAAGTCCTACCTCCACAGTGTCTCTCACTCCTGTCTCCTTTCTACTCACATAAGTAGAAGTGAACCAAGGAAACTGAGTTAAGGAGTATTTACAAAACTTGGAGCTTGCCTCCCATCCTGACCTTTGATTCCTCTGATCTATTTTGAGAAGCAGCTATATTATTTCACTTCTTTTGCAGTAACCCTCTTTGGGCTCTTTATACCCCATTTTCTCTACCTAGCTTCCTTTTTCCTGGATATTATAACATCAAATTCCTACCCCTCACTAATGCTTTATATGATACAAGATCTATCCAAATCTTGAAATCTGCTTGATGTTTTTCCTCCTAAATTCATTGATCAATGTAGGAGTAGGTATGAGGGACTAATATTTGCTAAGATGTCTTGCCATAAATTATATTTGCCACTTTAAGGCCTTTAATATTGAACTTATCCAAGGGAGTTGTGAAGATAAAATTATATATTTTATAATATATGTATATTATATATTTTATTAATTACAAAGCATTCCTTTCTTTGTACCTTATATATGCTGTATATATTGTGATGAGTTTGGAAAGTTAATTTCTGTTTTTTATAGATTGGTTCTTCCATTACTCTGGCAGGTAGAGGAAGATGATATGGCACAGGGTTTGTAATTTACATTGATGGGATTGGCTTTTCCCTCGGGAAGGGCAAAACTCGATGAATATTGGAGAGGAACATAGTGTGCGATAAGAGTTTATTTTCCTATTTTCCAACCCTCTGCAAAAGGCAAGCCGTAGCCAGTTAGACTGCTCAGTGCTTATTTAATTTGGCTTAATTTGGAGTGAAAGCATTTCATGCTCACAAATGCCTTACGTTAGCATCCCTGTAATGTTTGCCAGTTACCAGCTACTCATCCAGGGCCAGGCCCTTGGAGGAGCATGATAGAAAAGGATCCTTGTTGCTATCGAGAGGCTCTTTGACAGCTGTGATGATAATATTAAGCAATCTGTTGGACTTCCATTTAGCGGTTGGTGCTGGCTTGTGAGCATAGCTAATCGTTGAAGTTATCTGTGTTTGAACAACACAAAGCTGTTATCTCTCATCCAATCTTCTCTTGTTGTCAGGAAGGGGGCTGTAATCATTCAGGTGCCAGTCAGGTTGATTGCATCTTCATCGTCATGGGAACACCATCTCTTTGCCAAAACAGAAATGAGATCTGTTCTAAGAAATGTCTAATGCTTTACCTCTTGATCTCTGCTCAGGATTTTCTAGTCTTGTTTGACCTATGATCTGTATTAGGAGCAGCAGCACCCAGCTTGTTTCAGCAGTCTTGGGATTGAAGGATTTTACAAAGGATCAGATAGTGTAGTCATGCATAAGACAATAGATTATTTTTAAATTTGGAAGTGTGTTAACCTGCAAAAAGCAAAGCTCAAGTTCTAATTTGAAACATTCAGGGTTACTGAATGAAACATTCCCTCACACTTAAGAACAGGGGAAGAAGGATAGAGGGAAAAATGTTGCTTCAGATCCCAGTCACTGGGGAGTAAGGTCACTGAATGACCTTGGGTATAAATAATTTTCAGGTTACAAAGAAAGAGTGAAATAAGATTTAGTGAATGGTTGCCTTAGGAGTGTATTATGCAAATTAGAACTAGCTTTTGTTACTTCTAGTATGATAAAGAAGAATTTTAAAAAATTCCATCCTTTCTCCCCATCAGAACTCATTGCTCATTAGCAGCTATGGCTATTTACTGTTGTTATTGTTGTTTTTAATAAAAATAGAAAAACACTCATTTCAGAGGTCACAGAGAGATAATCAGGATTCCATGCATATACAATATCCAGTATGAATCTTTAAGAGAAAATCTTTTCAAGAATCTTACAACAAATAGGTGATTAGGTAGTTCTTGTTGTTTTTCTCTAGTTTTCTAAGAGGACCAATGACATTGCATGGTAGTGTCTTGACTTGCCCATAAAGTGGGTTTAAATGAGGCAGAGTTACACCAAATCTTCCATAGTCATCAATATCCAGTGGCAAGACAAAAGTCAAAATGACTGGAGATGATCTGGGATGCAGTGAATCATCTTGACACGTTTGATGTCCAACCAAACTCTGAGTTCTCCACAGTGCCTGCTTCAGGCACTTTCATTCAAAGGAATTTTTCTCACCTGCTCATTCTAGAAGAGAAAGTCTCTCCATGCTGGGGATAAATACCCCAGTTAACACAGTGACAAATTTAAGGCCCATAAGTTACTCTCAACCTAGTTAAGCCCATTTGCTGAGATGGTTTTATCAATGTATGACCACTATACTTGTTAGTTTCTTGGAACTACAGGTGAGAGTTAGGTAACAGATAGACAGCAAAGGTAGATGAACAGTCCTGAAAAGGGCTCACCAAGCCCTCCCACACAGAGGTGCTAGTTCTCCCTGAACACAGGATTTTTACAGGCTACTAGGTTTCACTGCCTGACAACCAGATGATTTAAAATTATCTCAAGACAATATGTTTATTCAAACACTAAGTGCCTCTAATGTGCAGGCATTGTGTTAAGCACTGAGGATACAAATAACAAAGAGAAAGATGCTCCTGCTCCCAAGGAACTTATACTTGAATGGAGGATGACAATAATACAGACGGAACCTATAAGGTACCATGACCCAAAGAGGGTCCCTAGAGTAAGGAAATGAAATTCCTGAAATCAAAAATAATCAGAACATCTGATGGAAAATAAAGTTATGGGACCTTTATAAAGGAATCCTTTGTGAAAAAGGCTATTGTTCCAACCTCTACCCCTTTGACCAGAGAGTCATATTATATTTGGGAAGATACATAAATAAATATGTACAGACAAACTATAAATAGGATAAATTGGAAATAATTTATTGTATGAAAGCAGTAGAATTGGAGGGTTATGGGAAGATGGTGAAGTAGATTAGTAAATTTCAAACTCTCCAGATTTCCCCTACAAATAGAACAAATTTTTGTCTTAGAGTGAACATAGAATGGTGAAAAATCAAAAAGATGGGGCAGAACAGGGATCCTCTTGATACAAGGAGAGAAGATCTGAAGAAAGATCCTGGGCTGGGAATTAACCCATGTGAAGTGCAGATACTTCTGGGCTATCTATATAAAAACAGCAAGTAGGGAACCCTGGGGTTAGCTGGATGTGGCTCTAGCCTCAGCAGGAACCACAAAAACTTTCACCTCCTGGGCAGTTTGTGGAGCTGGGGTACAGGAACACTGAGTGAACCTCCCCTGATTAGGAATGCCAAACCCAGGTGTGCTGCAGGGATGTGGCTCAGGGTGAGAAGGAATCATGTGACTACAAAAGTAGTGGGGCAGGGACATTGCTGCCTATGGGCACGACCTGGAGGATGGAGCTCTGTTTTGGAATCCTGGTCAGAAGAGAGAGGTGAGGTAAAGCCAGAGTCACCATTTTCCACTCCAGGATTACAGGTGCTACATTAATACCTCTTATTTTAAAAAATGAACTAGCAAAGATGAAAGAACTCCACCATAGAAAAATATACTAATGGAACAGAGAAGACCAGGGTTCACTTTCAGAAGAAGAAAATTTCTGTAATTTATAGAACCCAAAAAATAAAAATAAATTTAAAAAATTTAAAAATAAAATGAGAGATACTGAGGAAAAACTAAAAAAAAACAAAAAACAAAAAAAAAAAAAAAAACACCAAAGAAAAACAAGAAGATTATGAAAAAAAATGGTTAACCAACTAAAAAAGGAGGCACAGAGTCTCAAAGATGAAAATAATTCTTTGAAAATTAAAATTGGGCAAGGGGAAGTCAGTGAAGCTGTGAGAGACCAAGAAATACCAAAACAGATTATAAAGAATAAGAAAATATAACAGAATGTGAAACATCTTATAAGACAAACAACAGAACTGAAGAACAGATAAAAGAAAATATAAAAAATAATTTGCCTGCCTGAAAATTGTGACCAAAAAAAGGACCTTGACACAAAAATGAAAGAGATAATCCAATAAAATTATTCTGGAATGATAAACTGAGGGGAAAATAGAAACTGAAAAAATCTACCAATTACCACTTCTAAGAGATCCTTTCTGGAAAACTTATAGGAATATTTAATCACCAAATTTTAAAACCCCCAGATAAAAAAGAAAAATTTGGAAGAAACAAGAAAAAAAATCCAAATGAGCTGGATCTACAATTAGAATTGTACAGACTTAGCAACAGCCACAATACAAGACCACAGGTCTCATATCTAACAACAATCAAAAGAACTAGGCCTGTAGTCAAAAGTATCCTATCCAGCAAAATTATCTATAATAATGAATGAGAAGAAATGGACATTCATCTAACTTGCAGATTTTCATGACTTTCTATCAACCAAACCCAAACTTTTTTTAATTAAAACTTTTTTATATACAAAACATAGACATGGATAATGTTTCCAACACTGACCCCGCAAAACCTTTTGTTCCAAATTTTCCCTTCCTTCCCCCCACCCCCTCCCCTAGCTGGCAGGTAGTCCAATACATTTTAAATATGTTAAAATACATGTTAAATCCTATATGTATACATATTTATACAGTTATCTTGCTGCACAAGAAAAATCAGATTAAGAATTGAAGAAAAAGAAAAACTGAGAAAGAAAACAAAATGCAAGCAAATAACAGAATGAGAATGCTATGTTGTGTTCTACACTATGTTCCCATGGTTCTCTCTCTGACTGTAGATGGTTTTCTTCATCACTGAACAAGTAGAACTGCAAACCCAACCTTAATAGAAAATTTAACATATAAGAGCCAATATAAAAGATCAGTTTCAAGGAAGTCAACACAGGCAACTTGTTTATGCTTTTTTAACATGGGAAATGTCAAAGATTCTTCCTCTGCACCTCATTTCTATAACATAATTACTATTTTTACCATAACTCTTCCCCAATCTTTCTTTTGAGATGCCTTATTGCTGAGTTAAGCATTAGAAGGGAGAACAGTACTCATGGATCTGAAAACCTACTCACATAAGGAATTGGTTAAATAGGTACTACATATATACTATGAAAGGTATAGGACCTTCCAAAATCTATAAGGAAATAAGGGGAGAAGGATGGGCATTGTGGGGAAACAAAAAGTGAGAGAAGAGAAAAAGGGAAAAATCCAAGGGTAGGGGAAGGTTAAGTCATAGCAAGGCAAGTTGAGGGCAGAGTTAAAACAAATGATCACCAGGGATAAGGATGATATGTGTGTGTGTGTATGTTTGGGAATGTGTGTATGTATGTGCATGTATGTATATATTTATATATGTACACATAAATATATACTTTCTTATCAACAGTCTGCTTGGGAGATGGTGGAATGAAAGGAGAAAAAGAATAAAAAATAAGATGTGCAGCAGAGAATCAATTTACAAGGAAATAAAGGAAAGATGGACACACATGAATATAATTTATTCTACTAATATACACACTTTTTTGATCTGTTAATTTGTTGGTATATATTTTGAACCCTTCCTGATATTCTGTTGGGCATATGAAATTGTTCTCTTTCATTTTGTTTTATTTTGTTTTGTATTTCTTTTCTATTTTATTTTTTATTAATTTTTTAAATAAAATAAATTTTAAAAATTAAAAAAGAAAGCACTGGAATTAAGAGGGATAGAGAAAAGTTTTATGTAGAAATTTAAACTTTAGCTGACACTTGAAAGAAGTTAGAATGTGGTGATGAGGAGACAAGGAGTTAAGAAAGTGCAAGAAGAAATAGAAAACTATTCTAGTGGGAAATCTCAACTTTGCTTTAGCAGAACTAGACAAATTGAATCACCAAATAAGTAAGAAAGACATTAAGGAGGTAAATAAAATTTAGAAAAGTTGTGTATGATAGACCTTTGGAGAAAATTCAATGGGAACAGAAAGGAATATACTTTTTCCTCAATGGTATATGGAACCTATGCAAAAATATATCGTGTTTTAGGGTACAAAATCCTCAAAATCAAATGCAAAAAGACAGAAATAGGAAATGCATCTTTTTCAGAACAAGATGAAATAAAATTATATGTAATAAAGGGCCAGAAAAAAATAGATAAAAATTAATAAGAGACTAAATAATCTAGTCCAAAAGAATTAGGGTGTGAAAAACAAATCATAGATAAAATTGATAATTTCATCCAAGAGAATGACATTAATGAAAAATATACCAAAATTTATTGGATGCAACCAAATGATTTCTTAGGGAAATTTTATATCTATTAGATGCTTTCTTGAATAAAATAAAGAAAGAGAAGATCAATGAATTGAGCATGCAACTAAAAAACCTAGAAAAAGAACAAATTAAACCCCCCCAATTAAATGCCATATTTGAAATTATGAAAACAAAAGGGTAGATTAATAATGCTGAATGAAAACTATTGAACTAATAAACAAAAGTAAGAATTAGTTTTATGAAAAAAAATTGACAAACCTTTGGTTAGTTTAAATAGAAAAATGAAAGAAGAAAATCATATTGCTAATATCAAAAATGAAAAAAAGTAAACTTTCCACCAATATATAGGAAAGTAAACTAATAATTAGGAGCTATTTTCCTCAAATTTTTGCCAAAAAATCTGATAATCTAAGGGAAATGATGAATATTTACAAAAATGTAGACTGCCCAGATTAACATAGGAGGAAATAAATGACTTAAATAGTTCCCTTTTAGAAAAAGAATTTGAACAAGCTGTTAGTCAACTCTCTAAGAAAACATCTCCTTGGCCAGTTGGATTTACATATGAATTCTACCAAACATTTAACGAACAATTAATTCCAATATTATATATAAACTATTTGAATAAATAGGGAAAAGAATCTTATCAAATTTCATTTATGGTGCAGTTATGATACTGACACCTAAATTAGGTAGGGTGAAAATAGAGAAAGAAAATTATAGACCAATTTCTCTAATGAACAGTGATACAAAAATCATAAAACATTAGCAAAGCAATTACAGAAAGTTATCAATAGGATAATACACTATGACAAAGTAGAATTTATACCAGGAATGCAAGGCTGCTTCAATATTAGAAAAACTATTAGCATAATTGATTACATCAATACCAAATTAACAAAAACAAACTAGCAAAAAACATATGACTATCTCAATAGTTGCAAAAAAAAAAAAAAAAAGCATTTGGCAAAACCTATTCCTATTAAAGAGCATAGGAATAAATGGAATTTTCCTTAAAATAATCAGTAGCGTCTATTTGAAATCATCAGGAAACATCATATGTAATGGGGATAAACAAGAACCATTCCCAATAAGATCAAGGATGAAACAAGGTTTCCCACTATCACTATTACTATTCACTATAATATAATGAATATACCAAATCTATCTATCTATCTATCTATCTATCTATCTATCTATCTATCAATATCTATAGAGAGATAGATAATGTTAGTTTTAGCAATCAGTGTATATATATATATATACATACACACATATATATATATATATGTATATATATATATACATACACACATTTATATATATATATATATATATATATATATATATATATATATATATATATATATATATATATATATACACACACACACACACACACACACTTAGAAAATCCTAGAGAATCAAATAAAAAGCCACTAAAAACAATTAACTTTAGCAAAGTGGCAGAATACAAAATAAATCCACATAAATCATCAGCATTTTTATATATTACCAACAAAGTCCAGCAGCCAGAGATACAAAGAGAAATTCTATTTAAAATAATTGTAGATAAATTAAAAGATTTGAGAGTATATCTGTCAAGACAAAGTCTGGAACTATATGAACACTATCACAAGATACTTTCCACACAAATAAAGTCAGATTTAAACAATTAGAAGTATATCAAATTCTCATGAGTTGGTCAAGCTAATATAATAAAAAATGGGAATAGTACCTAAATAAGCCTACTTATTGAGTGATATACCAATCAAACTCCTAAGACTTTATTTTCCATACCTAGAAAAATAATAACAAAGTTCATTTGGAATAACAAAAGGTCAAGAATTGCAAAGGGATTAATGGAAAAAATGCCAATGAAGGTGGCCTAGCTGTGCCAGACCAAAAATTATATTATAAAGCAATAGTCATCACAACCATTTGGTACTGGCTAAGAAATAGAGTAGTTGATCAGTGGAATAAGTTAGGTTCACAGCACAAAATAGTCAATAACTATAGAAATCTAGTGTTTGATAAGCCCAAAGATCCCAGCTTGAGGGATAAAAACTCACTATTTGAGAAAAACTGCTGGGAAAATTGGAAACTAATATGGCAGAAAATAGGCATTGACCCACACCTAAAACCAAATACCAAGATAAGGTTGAAATGTGTCCACAATTTAGATATAAAGAATGTTATTATAAGCAAATTAAAAGAGCATAAAGGATAGTTTACCTCTCAGATCTGGGGAGAAGGAAGGAATTTTTTTTTTTTTTTATCAAAGAAGAACTCATTATTGAACACCAAATAGATAATTTTAATTATATTAAGTTAAGTTTTTGTACTAACAAAACTAATGCAGAAAAGATTAGAAGGGAAGCAATAAATTGGGAAAATATTTTTACATTTAAGGGTTCTGATAAAAGCCTCATTTCTAAAATATATAGAGAATTAACTCAAATTTATAAGAATTCAAGTCATTCTGCAATTAATAAATTGTAAAAAGATATGAACAGACAATTTTCAGATTAAGAAACTAAAATAATTTCTAATCATATGAAAAGATCCTCTAAATCACTATTGTTCAGAGAAATGTAAATTAAGACAGCTCTGAGGTACCACTATACACATCTGAGATTGGCTAAGATGACAAGAAAACATAATGACGAGTGTTGGAGAGGATGCAGGAAAACTGGGACACCGATTCATTGTTGGTGGAGTTGCGAACTGATCCAACTATTCTGGAGAACAATTTAGAACTATGATCAAAGGTCTATCGACCTGTGTATACCCTTTGATCCATCAGTGTATGTACTGGGCTTATATCCCAAAGAGATCTTAGGGGAGGAAAAGGGACCCCCATGTGCAAAAATGTTTATGGCAATCCTTTATGTGGTGGTAAGAAACTGAAAACTGAATGGATACCTATTAATTGGAGAATGGTTGAATAAGTTATGTTATATGAATGCTATGGAATGTTATTGTTCTGTAAACAATCATCAGGGTGATTTTCAAAAGGTCTGGAGAGATTTACATGAACTGATTCTAAATGAAATGAGCTGAACCAGGAGATCATTGTACATGACAACAACAAGATTATATGATGATCAATTCTGATGGATATGGCTCTCTTCAACAATGAGAGGATTTAGATCAGTTCCAAGAATCTTGTGATAAAGAGAGCCAACTATTTCCAGAGGAAGTATTGTAGGAACTGAGTGTGGACCACAGCATAGCATTTTCACTCTTTCTGTTGTTGTTTGCTTGCATTTTGTTTTCATTCTCAGTTTGTTTTTCCTTCTTGACCCGATTTTTTTTTTTTTTATGAAGCGAGATAACTTTATAAAATATGTATACATATAATGGACTTAATATACATTTAAACATATTTAACATGTATTAGGTACCTGCCATTTAGGGGAGGGGATGTGGGGAAAAAGGGGAAAATTTGGAAAACAAGGTTTTGTAAGAGTCAATATTGAAAAATTATTCATGGATATGTTTTATAAATAAAAAGCTTTAACAAATTGACATTCAAATAAAGAAAGGGCTCATGGATACCAAAAATGAAAAAAAAAATAAAAATAACACCTTTGGCAACTTGTAAAAAAATTAAAACCATTTATTGTTATCTGAAAAAATGCTAAAAATCACTATTGATCAGATAAATTGAAATTAAGACAGCACTGGTATACTACTAGAAATCTCCTGGATTGGCTCAGATGACTGGAAAATAAAAAGATGAATGTTAGAGAGAACGTGAGAAAACTGTTATACTAATAGATTGTTGTTGGAATTGTGAACTGCTCCAATCATTCTGGAGAACAATATGAAATTATATCTAAAACTCTAACAAACTGTGCATACTCTTTGTATCCCAAAGACATCATAAAAAAGGGAAAATGACCCACATGTACAAAAATGTAGTAGCTCTTTTTGTAGTGGCTAGAAATTGGAAACTGAATGGATGCCTATCAGAGAATGACTGAACAAGTTATGGGATATGAATGTTATGAAATATTATTGTTCTATAAGAAATAATCAACAGGGTGATTTTAGAGAGGCCTGGAGAGACCTACATGAACTGACGCTTAGTGAAATGAGCAGAACCAAGAGCACATGCAACAACAAAATTATGCAATGATCAATTCTGATGGACATGGCTCTTTTCAACAATGAGGTGATTCAGGCCAGTTCCAATGATCTTGTGATGAGGAGAGCCATCTACACCCAGAGAAAGGTCTGTGGGAACTGAATGTGGATGACAACACAGTACTTTCACTTTTTTATTGTTGTTTTCTTGCATTTTGTTTTAGTTTCTTTTTTTTTTTTCATTTTTGATCTGATTTTTCTTGTGCTGCAAGATAACTGTATAAATATATATTGAAAAATTGCTCATCTTTTGTAATGACCACCTTAGTACCCTGGGTATCTTAGAATCAGCCAGAGTCAGGATGAGCAAAAATCTTTATTCTTGGACTTTTGGGGTTACTATCAGAGGATTAGATATAGGAATCTCCACACCTCCTTTCTCTCTCTGCTTGTCCTATTTCACTCTCTGATCTCTCTCCACACCCACAGATGGAGCTAGCACAGAATAGATGAGCAGGGTCATTCTACAAGCATATGTTAATAGAGGATTGTCCAATTGGTAATTAGCCCCAAGTGCTCAGTTATCTAAGTGCATCTGCTCAATTCTAGCCCTTTACAATCTTTGACATATATTGGATTACTTACTGTCTAAGGGAATGGGTGGGCAAAAAAGAGGGAGAAAATACTTAGAATAAAAGGTTTTGCAAAGTCAATGTTGAAAATTGTCTTTGTGTATATTTGGGGGGTGGAAACATTTATTTATTTATTTTTATTTTTCAAAACATATGCATGGATAGTTCTTCAACATTAGCCCTTGCAAAATCCTGTGTTCCAATTACCCCCTTCCCCCACACCCTCCACTAGATAACAAGTAGTCCAATACATGCTAAACATGGTAAAAATATATGTTAAGTCCAATATATGCACACATATTTATACAATTATCACACAGCGCAAGAAAAAAGAGAAAATAAAATGAAAGCAAACAACAACAAACAGAGTAAAAATGTATATTGTGATCCATACTCATTTCCCCATAGTCCTCTCTCTGGGTGTATTTGGCTCTCTTCATTACTGAATAATTGGAACTTCTTTGAATCATCTCATTGTTGAATAGAACCACATCCATCAGAATTGATCTTTGTATAATCTTGTTATTTCCATGTACAATGATCTCTTGGTCCTGCTCATTTCACTCAGCATCAGTTCATGTAAGTCTCTCCAGACCTCTCTGAAATCCTCCTGCTGGTCATTTCTTAAAGAACAATCATATTCCATAACATTCATATACCACATTTTATTCAGCCATTCTCCAATTGATGGGCATCTACTCAGTTTCCAGTTTCTAGCCACTACAAAAAGGGCTGCCACAAACATTTTGGCATATACAGGTCCCTTTCCCTTCTTTAAGATCTCTTTGGGATATAAGCCCAGTAGCAACACTGCTGGATCAAAGGGTATGCACAATTTGATAAAACTATTTATTTTTTAAAAAACGATTAGTAGCTCCATATTACTTCTAAAATAAAAGACCAGCTCTTTAGGTTCGATCCCTGTTCACTTAAAATCACAGAATTTTAATTTTAAGAAGGAACTCAATGTACATCTTTTTTTATTTTATTTTATTTTTTTAAAATTTTTAATTTTATTTTATAATTATAACATTTTTGACAGTACATATGCATGGGTAATTTTTTACAACATTATCCCTTGCACTTACTTCTATTCAGATTTTTTCCCTTCCTCCCCCAACCCCCTCCCCCAGATGGCAAGCAGTCTTATATATGTTAAATATATTACAGTATAATTTAGATACAATATATGTGTATAGAACCGAATTTTTTGTTGCACAGGAAGAATTGGATTCAGAAGGTAAAAATAACAGTTTACATTCATTTCCCAGTGTTCCTTTTCTGGATGTAGATGGTTCTGTCCATCATTAATCAATTGGAATTGGATTAGCTCTTCTCTATGTTGAAGAAATCCACTTCCATCAGCATACATCCTCGTACAGTATCATTGTTGAAGTGTATAATGATCTTCTGGTTCTGCTCGTTTCACTCAGCATCAGTTGATGTAAGTCTCTCCAAGCCTCTCTGTATTTCTCCTGTTGGTCATTTCTTATAGAACAATAATATTCCATAACATTCATATACCATAGTTTACCCAACCATTCTCCAATTGATGGACATCCATTCACCTTCCAGCTTCTAGCCACTATGAAAAGGGCTGCCACAAACATTTTGGCACATACAGGACCCTTTCCCTTCTCTAGTAGTTCCTTGGGGTATAAGCCCAGTAGTAGTATGGCTGGTTCAAAGGGTATGCACATTTTGATAACTTTTTGGGCATAATTCCAGATTGCTCTCCAGAATGGTTGGATTCTTTCACAACTCCACCAACAATGCATCAGTGTCCCAGTTTTCCCACAGCCCCTCCAACATTCATCATTATTTGTTCCTGTCATCTTAGCCAATCTGACAGGTGTGTAATGATACCTCAGAGTTGTCTTAATTTGCATTTCTCTGATCAATAGTAATTTGGAACACTCTTTCATATGAGTGGAAATAGTTTTAATTTCATCATCTGAAAATTGTCTGTTCATATCCTTTGACCATTTATCAATTGGAGAATGGCTTGATTTCTTATACATTAAAGTCAATTCTCTGTATATTTTGGAGATGAGGCCTTTATCAGAACCTTTAACTGTAAAAATTTTTTCCCAATTTGTTACTTCCCTTCTAATCTTGTTTGCATTAGTTTTGTTTGTGCAGAAACTTTTTAATTTGGTGTAATCAAAATGTTCTATTTTGTGATCAATAATGGTCTCTAGTTCTCCCTTGGACACAAACTCCTTCCTCCTCCACAAGTCTGAGAGGTAAACCATCCCATGTTCCTCCAATTTATTTATGATTTCGTTCTTTATGCCTAAATCTTGGACCCATTTTGATCTAATCTTAGTATGTGGTGTTAAATGTGGGTCCATGCCTAGTTTCTGCCATACTAATTTCCAGTTTTCCCAGCAGTTTTTGTCAAATAATGAATTGTTATCCCAAAATTTGGGATCTTTGGGTTTGTCAAAGATTAGATTGCTATTTTTATTCACTATCTTGCCCTGTAAACCTAACCTATGCCACTGATCAACTAGTCTATTTCTTAGCCAATACCAAATGGTTTTGGTGATTGTTGCTTTATAATATAGCTTTAAATCAGGTACACTTAGACCACCTTCCTCTGACTTTTTTTTCATTAGTTCCCTTGCAATTCTCGACCTTTTATTCTTCCATATGAATTTTGTTGTTATTTTTTCTAGGTCATTAAAATAGTTTCTTGGGAGTCTGATTGGTATAGCACTAAATAAATAGATTAGTTTGGGGAGTATTGTCATCTTTATTATATTCGCTCGGCCTATCCAAGAACACTGAATGTCTTTCCAATTATTTAAATCTGACTTTATTTTTGTGGCAAGTGTTTTGTAATTTTGCTCATATAATTCCTGACTCTCCTTTGGTAGATATATTCCCAAATATTTGATACTATCGACTGTTATTTTGAATGGAATTTCTCTTTGTATCTCTTGCTGTTGGATTGTGTTGGTAATGTATAAAAATCCTGAGGATTTATGTGGATTTATTTTGTATCCTGCGACTTTGCTAAAATTCTGAATTATTTCTAATAGCTTTTTAGCAGAGTCTTTGGGGTTCTCTAAGTATACCATCATGTCATCTGCGAAAAGTGACAATTTGATTTCTTAATTTCCTACTCTAATTCCTTGGATCTCTTTCTCGGCTCTTATTGCCAAGGCTAGAGTTTCTAGTACTATATTGAATAGTAATGGTGATAGTGGGCAACCTTGTTTCACTCCTGATCTTACAGGGAAAGGTTCTAGTTTATCACCATTACATATGATGTTTACTGAAGGTTTTAAATATATGCTCCTTATTATTTTAAGGAATAGTCCATTTATTCCTATACTCTCAAGCGTTTTTAGTAGGAATGGATGTTGAATTTTATCAAATGCCTTTTCTGCATCTTTTGAGATGATCATATGGTTTTTATTAATTTGATTATTAATATGGTCAATTATACTAATAGTTTTCCTAATATTAAACCAGCCCTGCATTCCTGGTATAAATCTCACTTGGTCATAGTGTATTATCCTGGGGATGATTTTCTGAAGTCTATTTGCTAATATCTTATTTAAGATTTTAGCATCAATATTCATTAAGGAAATTGGTCTATAGTTTTCTTTCTCAGTTTTCGATCTACCTGGTTTAGGTATCAGTACCATGTCTGTGTCATAGAAGGAATTTGGTAGGACTCCTTCAATCCCTATTTTTTCAAATAGTTTACATAGCATTGGAGTTAGTTGTTCTTTAAATGTTTGGTAGAATTCACCTGTAAATCCATCTGGTCCTGGGGACTTTTTCTTAGGAAGTTGGTTAATAGCTTGGTCTATTTCTTTTTCTGAAATGGGACTATTTAGACTACTTACTTCTTCCTCTGTTAATCTGGGCAAGCTATATTTTTGAAGGTATTCTTCCATTTCATTTAAGTTATCGAATTTATCAGCATAAAGTTGAGCAAAGTAGCTCCTAACTATTGTTCTAATTTCCTCTTCATTAGTGGTGAGTTCACCCTTTTCATTTTCAAGACTATCAATTTGCTTTTTCTCTTTCCTTTTTTTAATCAGGTTTACTAAGGGTTTGTCTATTTTGTTGGTTTTTTCATAAAACCAACTCTTAGTTTTATTAATTAATTCAATAGTTTTTTTACTTTCAATTTTATTAATCTCACCTTTTATTTTTTGAATTTCAAGTTTTGTGTTTGTCTGGGGGTTTTTAATTTGTTCCTTTTCTAGCAATTTTAGTTGTAAACCCAATTCGTTGGCCCTCTCTTTCTCTATTTTATGCAGGTAGGCCTGTAGAGATATAAAACTTCCCCTAATTACTGCTTTGGCTGTATCCCACACATTTTGGTATGATGTCTCATTATTGTCATTTTCTTGGGTGAAGTTATTAATTATGTCTATGATTTGCTGTTTTACCCAATCATTCTTTAGTATAAGATTATTTAGTTTCCAATTATTTTTTGGTCTATTTTCCCCTGGCTTTTTATTAAATGTTATTTTGATTGCATTATGGTCTGAAAAGGATGCATTTACTATTTCTGCCTTACTGCATTTGATTTTGAGGTTTTTATGCCCTAGTATATGATCAATTTTTGTATAGGTTCCATGAACTGCTGAGAAGAAAGTATATTCCTTTCTGTCTCCATTTAGCTTTCGCCAAAGATCTATCATATCAAACTTTTCTAGTATTCTATTTACCTCTTTGACTTCTTTCTTATTTATTTTGTGGTTTGATTTATCTAATTCTGATAGTGCAAGGTTGAGATCTCCCACTATTATAGTTTTGCTATCTATTTCCTCTTGCAGCTCTCTTAATTTCTCTTTTAAGAATTTAGATGCTGCACCACTTGGTGCATACATGTTTAATATTGATACTGCTTCACTATTGATGCTTCCCTTTAGCAGGATATAATGCCCTTCCTTATCTCTTTTAATTAGATCAATTTTTGTTTTTGCTTGATCTGAGATGAGGATGGCTACGCCTGCTTTTTTGGTTTTGCCTGAAGCATAATAGATTCTGCTCCACCCTTTTACTTTTAGTTTGAATGTCTCATCCTGTTTCAGGTGTGTTTCCTGTAAACAACATATAGTAGGATTCTGACTTTTAATCCAGTCTGCTAACTGCTTCCTCTTTATGAGGCAGTTTGCCCCATTCACATTTATGGTTAGAAGGACTAATTCTATATTGCTTGCCATCCTATTAACCCCTGCTTATGCTTTTCCCCTTTCCTTCCCTTTTACACTCCTATCCAGTATTCAACTGGTAAACACCACTTGCTTTTCACAGCCCTCCCTTTTTAGGATCCCTCCCCCACCTTAAAGATCCTCCCCTTTTTTTACCCCTTTTCCTCGAAATTACTGTATTTCCTTCCCCTTAGCTTACTCCTTCCCTTTCACTTTTCAATGAAGTGGAAGAAGTTTCACCATAAATCGAATATGTCTATTGATACACGCTATGTTCATCTCCCTCCTTTCTTTCTCTCAGATATAATAGGTTACCTTTGCCTCTTCATGAGATGTAGTACCACCACTTTACACTTTTTTATGATATAATCTCCTTTCCACCTCTAGTTTCTAAGACAAATTGTACATATGTTCTTTACATATTTTTTTACCAGAAGTATAGTTCTCAAGATTTCTTTTTACCTTTTTTAGAAGTCTCTTGAGTTCTGTATTTGAAGATCAAACCTTTTATGTAGGTCTGGTTTTTTCATCAAAAATAGATGGAATTCATTTATTTCGTTAAATGTCCATCTTCTTCCCTGGAAAACGATGCTCATTCTTGCTGGGTAAGTTATTCTTGGCTGCATACCAAGTTCCTTAGCCTTTCGGAATATCATGTTCCAGGCCCTGCGTTCTTTTAATGTGGACGCTGCTAGATCCTGGGTTATCCTTATTGTGGATCCTCTATATCTGAATTGTTTTTTTCTAGCAGCTTCCAATATCTTTTCCTTTGTCTGATGGTTCTTGAACTTGGCCACTATATTTCTTGGCGTTTTGATTTTAGGGTCCCTTTCAGTAGGTGATCGATGAATTTTTTCAATGTCTATTTTACCCTCTGTTTCCAAAACGTTTGGGCAGTTCTCTTTGATAATTTCCTCGAAAATGGTGTCCAAGCTCTTTTTTTCCTCTCATTTTTCAGGGAGTCCGATTATTCTCAAATTGTCTCTCCTGGATCTGTTTTCCAGGTCTGTTGTCTTTCTGGTAAGGTACTTGACAGTCTTTTCAATTGTTTCATTTCTCTGGTTTTGCTTGACTCCCTCTTGGTTTCTCCTTGAGTCATTCATTTCTACTTGTTCCAGTCTAATTTTCAATGATGTATTTTCTTCACTCACTTTTTTTATATCTCTTTGTAATTGTCCAATTGAGTTTTTATCTTCTATGGAATTTTTTTCCATTTTATCCATTTTATTTTTTAGAGAGCTGATTTCTTTTTCCAGCTCTCTAATCCTGTTTTCCTTGGAGTTGTTTACCTTTTCCAGCTCACTAATCTTGTTTCTCAATGATTTGATTTCTATATCCACTCTGTCTTTGAATGCATGGGATGACTTCTCCAGGCTCTCTTGCCAAGCTTCCCTTTCCTTTTCCCATTTCTCTTCCAGCTCTCTTGTGAGAGCCTTTTTGATTTCCTCTATGAGGTTCTTCTGTATTGAGGAGCAGCTTATATCCCTCCCAGGGGATACATCTGGGGACAGTCTGTTCCTAGTCTCCTCAGCATTTGAAGTCTGCTCCCTCTCCACACAGAAGCTGTCAATGGTTAGAGCCCTTTTGAATTTTTTGTTCATTTTGTCAGAGTAGGAATCAAAGAAAACAAACTGACAAGAGAAACAATTGGTCTGTTTTGCGGGGGATAGGGCTGGATGTTATTAATGGGCTTCCTCTACAGACCGGGGGTAGGGCAGCAGAGAGCCACTAACAGAACAGCAATGACTGTACTGAGTCTGCGCTCTGAGGCTCTGAGAACGCACCGAGTCAGTCCAGGTGGGGGTTGCGGGTGGCCGGGCTCTGAGAGAAGCTGGCTTTCTGGGGTTTTAATCTTCACCTCCGGTGTTTACACCCTCTCCACCGCTCCTGGCTTGCTGCCAAGACGGAGCATCCACACTGGGGCAAAAGCCATTTCACAGAAATGGCAGAGATCACACCCCTCCCCCTCCGGTCTGAGCTGTATGAGCTGCCTGTCTTGCTCTGGCTGTCTGCCCTCAGTCTGCGCCCAGTCCGATTGACCCTCCCCCGAGCAAACACAGACCTTTTCTGGCGACTTTCAAGGATGTCTTCTCTTGGTGATAATTTGTGGATTTCTTTCTGGGTCAAGCATTAAGTCAGAGGCTTGTCATGAAGTAAGTTCTGAGAGAAAATGAGGAGCTCAAGCAGCTGTCTGCCTCCACGCCGCCATCTTCAGAGTTTCTTCTTTCAATGTACATCTTAAAAAGGATGACAATACCTTCAAAATGATCTCCTTTATTGTATACCTAAAAGAAGATCATCTAGACTTTTTAAGGTTAGTCTAGTGTATTCTGTTCTTAATGATTTCTTTAATTAGATGTTATTATTATTATTATTAATTTTGAGACTGAGATTACCTCTCTTGCCCAAGTTAGAAGTGCAGTGGTCACTAAAGGGCTCATTTACTGATTAGTATAGGAGTTTTGCTTTGCTTTATTTCTGACATGGCCTGCTTTTCCTCTGCTTAAGCAGACTAATGTCCCATCCCATTCACTTCCTGTGGTCTCATCAAATTAGTGTTTGAATTTGGTGTGAATACTAGATTTAGCCCACTGATGCTTAGAACTCTTGAGCAAAAGTAATTTACCTGGCTCAACTTCCAAAGTAGGAGGGTTTACTCACATATACCATGATTTTTCAGTTTCAAAGATTTATTCTTAGGATCCTTTATTCATCATTTAAAAAAAATGTGACATCTTTACTCTCTAGTCCTGAAGTACTTCTGTTCTCTAAGAACATTCAAATATAACTCATGGTAGCCCATCAATTATATTTTGCAGTTTGTTTTATCTTTACATAGAACTCTGGGTAAATTCATTAAATTCATTAAAAGATGCATATGTGTGTATGTATATATATATATATATATATACAGACATTTATAGTATAGAAAGAGCATAAATTCATTTATATATATATACACACTTAATTCATTATATATATGCTCTATATATGCATTCTATACATACTATATTATATATAGTGTATATATATGTATATATATATATAAATAATACAGAAAGTATAGTGAGTGTATATACATTTAAATTCATTTAAAGTATGTGTATGTGTGTATGTGTGAGCATTTCAAACAAATCCCTGCAAGAAGAGATAATAAGAGAAACCTCATTTAAAATCACTATAGACAATAAAAAGTACATGGTAGTACAACTGCCAAAACAATCCCAGAAACTATATAAACATAATAAAAAAAATAAA